>NW_022196897.1:35191002-35191601 GCF_008632895.1 Mastomys coucha
TGGTGGGATTGCAAACTGGTACAACCACTCTGGAAATCAGTTTGGCTGTTCCTCCGGAAATTGGACATTGTTCTACCAGAGGACACAGCTATACCACTTCTGGGTATTATACCCAGAAGATGCTCCAACATGTAATAAGGACACATGCTCCACCATGTTCACAGCAGCTTATTTATAATAGCCAGAACCTGGAAACAACCTAGATGTCCCTCAACAGAGGAGTGGATACAGAAATTGTGGTACATTTTGATTTTCTTTCCGGTGAGTTTCTATGACAGGAGCAGCCAGCTGGGAGGCACGGGCCCCATGAGTCACAGGGGAGCTTCAGGGCAGCAGGGACAGGATTCTCTCAGCTTCCAAGTGACAGAGGTGGATCAATGTCCTTCGCTGCCCCTTCCCTGCAAGTGGAGCGCCTACCTCCAGGGAGCACCTTAACCCAGAGACACGGGTGAGAACCGCCATTTTCTCTCTGGTGAATTTCTAAGACCAGAGCAGCCAGCTGCGAGGCACAGGCCCCAAGAGTAGAAGGGGACTTGCAGGGTGGCAGGGGCAGGACAAGCTCTAGTCAGAGACACTAAGAACATCTAACACCAAAAATC
>NW_022196897.1:35196517-35229767 GCF_008632895.1 Mastomys coucha
ACAATTTTCTAGACAGATACCAGCTACCAAAGTTAAATCAAGATCAGATCAACGATCTAAACAGTCCCTTATCTGCTAAGGAATTAGAAACAGTCATTAATAGTCTCCCAACCAAAAAAAGCTGAGGACCAGATGGGTTTAGTGCAGAGTTTTATCAAACCTTCAAAGAAGACCTAATACCAATGCTCCTCAAACTATTCAACAAAATAGAAACTGAAGGCACTCTACCCAATTTGTTCTGTGAAGTCACAATTACTCTTATACCTAAACCTCACAAAGACCTAACGAAGAAAGAAAACTTCAGACCAATTTTCCTTGTGAATATCGATGCAAATATACTCAATAAAATTCTTGCAAACCGAATCAAAGAATACATCAAAACGATCATCCACCATGATCAAGTAGCTTTCATCCCAGGGATGCAGGGATGGTTCAATATATGGAAATCCATCAACATAATTCACTACATAAACAAACTCAAGGACAAAAACCATATGATCATCTCACTAGATGCTGAGAAAGCATTTGACAAAATCCAACATCCCTTAATGATAAAAGTAGTTTATGTAGTCCACAAGTTGATTTGACATAGAACAGCATAATAATAATAATAATAATAATAATAATAATAATAATAATAATAATGACTTTGGTTGGTTGATGGTTTGTTGGTTGGTTGTTTTTGTTTGTTTTTCTTTCTTTCTTTCTTTCTTTCTTTTTTTTAAATCTTGGCTCTTGAGCATGAATCAGATAGCATTTTTCAAAAACACTGAATAAATCCCACTACGTTACTTATATTGGTGATAACTCACCAAGATATTGGGGATGGAATGTATATAACTACATATCCAGGAAACATTAAAGTTTCTATTTCTTCAACATGGCTCACTCACTGTGGATTAAAAATATTTTATCACCTAGCTCCTGGCATTTTCACGGGAACCGTTTTGTTCCAGATATCGTTAAAGCTTCTAGTGCTCCTTCTGACATTGCACCCTGAATTTATCGCTGGTAAATTTCCCTACTGCTCCTCTGGGTTCAAGGCTGACTTATATGCAGAGGTTCTGTGTTGCCAAACTTTCTACTTTAAAGTGTTAACAGTATGAACATCTGAAGCTAAACAAACACATGGGAGAGGGTCTGAAAATAGCAATATAGTTATGAAGGGAAAGTGGTAACTTCTGAGCTGGGCACATAGCTCACAAGCAGTGCTTGCATATCATGAGCAAAGCCCAGGGTCTAATTCACAGCACAGCACTATAGGATAAACAAATAAGAAAAAATATTCTCCAAAACCTCCCCAACTACAATAGTGACAGTAAAAATCCTACAGAATTTAGTCTGGAGAGGTAGCTCAGTGGACAAAGGCTCAAGGGTTCTTGCCACTAATCCTCACACCCAAATTAAATTCTTGGAATCCACAGGATTTAGAGAGAACACATTATCAAAGTCTTCTGATACCCTTACATATGTACTCTACAAAATAAATGAAGTATAATATTACAGCCCTCAGTATTTCTTGTTTTATATATGTTTCATCACTTTCTGTGACCTTAGGTAAAGAAAGAATACACTAGAAAACCTCATTTGATTTATGTTAATATTTATTATTCTGCATTACTCTACGTTACCAAGTAGTACCTGAAAATCCTGAAGAAAAGAAAGCCATGGAAGGATCTTGAAATGTACATCTCCTTTATCTTTGACTTTGGAGGCCTAGAATTAAAAAAAAAAAGTCTCAGTCTTCCTCAGAGGTCACCAGCATCTTCAATAATTCAAGCAGGTCCACCAGTCATAGGTAGCATACTGCCTCTTTTCACACTGACATGATTTTGAACATCAGTGCATTTTAAGTCATAGATTAGTATAAGATAAAACCAAAAAAAATGAAATGCAAATATGGCCTAACCTAGTATGACTTTATACTTGTCTTTGCAATTGAGCCCATCTCAACAAGTTTGTTTTCCATGCTATCACAGAATGCTACATAAGTTATATAATAAATACTATTTCTTTTACATTCTTTTTGAGATCATGTTAGTTTCTTTTGTTAGACTTTTCTGTTATTTACAGCTATTCTCTTAATGTATGTTTAGCAACCTATGATCATAGGTATATATGAGTATGGATCAGGAGCTGTTACATGTTAAATTGTCTTCATGTCTATATACCTTGGGACTATGAAGTTCTACAGAAATAGGAAAGAGATAATTAAGAGACAAGATCAAGCTTTGTTATCTGTTCTTTTCAACATTTACCCAGTGTGAAACATTCTCATATTCTGCTCAGTGGTTCAGTATACCAGTTCATCCTCTCAAACATTTTTCCCCTTCACAACAAAGACTATGTTCATGAAAAAATTCATCAAAGAATGCTGAATTTGAAAACACTGACATTGTGTAGTCCTATGGTATAGGCTGCAGGGTATCAAGTATGGTGTTTCTTAGAACTTTGTATTGCATCATATTACTTTTTTGACTTTGTCTTCAAAGACTCCTCAGTTTGCAAAGAAAGGGTATCTCCTTCCTGGATTGAGAAGGTGGGGTGGCAGGCATGGGGAGAGGGGAGGCAACAGGGGTTTGTTCTTGTTGTTTTTGTTTGTTGTTTGTTTGTTTTTGGAGGGGAAACTGGGAAAGGAGAAATCATATGGCATGCAAATAAACAAAATATCTAATAAAAAATTTTAAAAAGTGAAAAATATAACAATATATATAAAGAGAAAAAAATCTTAACACACTTCACTGACTATATAGTACTCTCACCAGGGCAGAATGAATTACTACCTAAAATTGAAACTCTGCCTCTGCTACTTGTGGCCATGCTTCATCAGAATCAACTTCATAGTACTTGAAACAAAAATCTCTTTTGTGCTATTTATTATGTAGTATGAGTTGGTACTCCAGAGTTTACAATTTGGTAGTCCCAAGTGGTAATGATGTTGGCCCTAACTGATACAAAATACCAGTTAAGTAAGTAAGCAGAAGTTTCCAGCAAAGAGTTCAGTGGTATTGTACTCGATACATGCAAATTTCAATGTAAGCTATTATGAATTCAAATATCTTAATAATTTATTTGACTGACAGAAGTAAGCTTCATAGTAGATTTATATTTCACCTTTGAGCTTAAATTATTTCTTCTGGATATTCTTACTTCTGTGTATATAAGTTAACATGAAAATCAATGACACTTGTCCCATATTTCTGATCTGAGTATCCTCTGGAATATGAAAAGCTTGATTTCAAAATCTTGTGGTCTATTTGAATTTGCAACATAAGTTTTTTATTCTTTCACTCTAGAGAACTCTGATTACAAGGATTTATGTGAAATCTTTTGAAAATGGTGAACTACTTTTATCTTACCTGTCAAGTAGAAGACCCTTAAGGTAACACTGACCCATAAAAGAGCAGGCAATCAAATGGGACTCATTTGTACTTAGAAGCTGTGTACTACCATCATTTTCTTCTTGTGTGTTTTACAAAATATCAGATTCCCTCTTACTTAAATTGTTTCTTGACATTACATTTTTTCCAGATTTTTATCCCAGTGTTCATAATAGCATTTCTCTCAGATATGATCCTTAGAATTCAGAAGTCAATTCCATAATCAATCAAAGGAAAATATAATTAGAGATATGAAATACTCAACCTTTGTTAAAGAAGTAGCTTGTACTAATTCCCCAGGACACATTTTCATCTCTCTATATGAATGAATATGAAATATCTCATTTAAACTCTCATTGTAGCTATGACTAGCCTGGAACTCACTATATACACCTTGGTGGCCTCTAAAACCCAGAACTCTGTCACATGAAAGCTTGGATTAAAAACATATACAACCATGTCTGACTTCACACTCCCTTATAGTATTGTTGGTCAAAAAAAAAAATAAGACCTAAAGCAACAGAACTAAAAAGTTCATGGAGTATATTGAACAGACTAAATTATCATGCATCTCTAAATAAAAATTTATTTTTATTAGAGATGAAAATTTATTTTTATTTACCTTCATGCATGTTGGTTTTTCAAATACTCTGAATCCATGTTAATAGGCCTTCACTTTGTGTACATAATAAGTATATAATTAAATAATAATTATATAAGAAGAGGTAATGAATTGGAGAGTGTCTCTATGCAGGACTTGTGAACTGGGAAGACATATATGTAGAAATGATGTAAACATGTTCTTATTATGTGATTCTCAAAAAACAATAAGTTCAAATAAAATGTATGAAGTACTTAATGCCTCTAGTTCCTATAATTAAATAGATAAAGAGTCCTGATCAATGTGAGATAGAGATTGTTTTAAAAAAATATACTGTCTGTGTGTGAAGGTTTGAATATGCTTGGCCCAGGAAGTGGCACTGTTAGGAGATGTGGCCTTGGAATAGGTGTGTCACTGTGGATGTGGGCTTTAATACCCCCATCCTAGCTGCCTGAAAGCCAGGTTTCTCCTAGCAGCCTTCAGATGAAGATGTAGAATTCTCAGCTCCTCCTGCACCATACCTGCCTGCATTCTGCCATGTTCCTACCTTGATGATAATGGACTAAATCTCTGAACCTGTAAGCTAGTCCCAATTAACTGTTATCCTAATAAGAACTGTCTTGGTCATGGTGTCTGTATACAGGAGAAATGGGTAGCAGGAGGCAGGTATTGATGTGATATGCCTGACCATGCTTTTGTTTGGAGGAATGTGGATTTGGGGACTTTGGATTTGGAAAGCAGGGAAATGCTTTATGTGGGGATTAATGGGCTATCCTAGTAGAAATATGGAAGACTTTGTTGCTCAAAATTATTTGAGTTGTAGAAACCTGCTTCTAGAGGCCTCAAAGGAGAAGAATTTTAATATGTGACTAATAGACTGTTCTTGTGATATTTTGCTGAAGAATGTGACTGCTTTTGCACAGTCCAAAGAGTCTGCCTGAAGCTAAGGTGAAGAATTATAGATTGTTTGACAAAGGAAGTTTCAAAACAGTCTTAATAAATTCTGTTATGTGGTTACTAAAGTTCATTATTATAAAGAGCATTTTAATGAAAAGGCAGAATTGGAGAAAGGAAAAAATATTATGGATCAAGTATTAGAGAGGTATCAGGAATTGTAGTGAAGCTAAATCTTGTCTTCTAGGGAGTAAAAGATTAAGGGGATGTGATTTTGGGCAAGATCCCATCCAGCTATACTTATTGTTTATGCATTTGCCAATGAACAAGGAATAGTTATATCATATTAGGCATTATTATTGCTTGGTTATTGTTTTTACTTGGACTTTTAATCTGGAATGAACTACAATACAGAAATGGATAGTATACTTGTAATCCAGACCTTGAGGTTGGAAAACACAGGCTTTTGATAAGGATCTTGAATCATAGTGATGATGAAAAGCTTAGTCTCAGGCATGGTAGTACAAATGTTTAATCCTGGGAGACTGAAGCAAGCAGAGCTCTGAGGTCCAGGTCAGCCTGTGATAAAGGTGAGTGTCTGAGTAGTGGTACACACCTTTAATATGTGCCACACCTTCTGCTGAAAGTTTACATTAGGACATTGGAATAAAGAAGATTCACTCTTCATCAGCTTCTCATACTTACTTGCCAGCACATCTGTTGAAACCTATTTCTATAGAGAACCAGCTTGGGCTGAAATTCTCTTTCTTTGTTGGGTCTCTGTGTAGTTTATGTATCAGAATAACTGTGGCTTCATAGCATGAATGGGTAGTGTTCCTTCTGTTTCTGTTTTGTAGAATAGTTTGAAGAGTATTTGTATTAGGTCTTCTTTGAAGGTCTGATAGAATTCTGTACTAAGCCCATCTGCTCCTGGGCTTTGATTGGTTGGGAGACTATTAATGACTGCTTCTATTTCCTTAGGGATTATGGGATTGTTTAGATCACTTATTTGATCCTGATCTAACTTTGGTACTGGGTATCTGTCTAGATTTTCATCCAGGTTTTCCAGTTTTGTTGAATATAGACTTTTATAGTAAGATCTTATGATTTATTTGGATTTCCTCAGTGTCTGTTGTTATGTCTCCCTTTTCATTTCTGATCTTGTTCATTAGGATACTCTCTCTGTGCCCTCTAGTTAGTCTGGCTAAGAGTTTATCTATTTTGTTGATTTTCTCGAAGAACCAGCTCCTGGTTTGATTGATTCTTTGTATAGTTCTTTTTATTTCTACTTGGTTGATTTCAGCCCTGAGTTTGATTATTTCCTGCCATCTACTCCTCTTGGGTGTATTTACTTCTTTTTGTTCTAGAGCTTTCTGATATGCTGTCAAATTGCTGGTGTATGCTCTCTCCAGTTTCTTTTTGGAGGCATTCAGAGCTATGAGTTTTCCTCTTAGCACTGCTTTCATTGTGTCCCACAAGTTTGGATATATTGTGGCTTCATTTTCATTAAACTCTAAAAGGTCTTCCATTTCATTCTTTATTTTTTCCTTGAACAAGTTATCATTGAGTACAGTGTAGTGCAGCTTCCCTGTTTATGTGGGCTTTCTACTGTTTTTGTTGTTCTTGAAGACCAACTTTATTCTGATAGCATGCATGGGATTATTTCAGTCTTCTTGTATCTGTTGAGGCCTGTTTTGTGACTGATGATATGGTAAAATTTGGGGGAGATACCATGTGGTGCTGAGAAGAAGGTATAGTCTTTTGTTTTAGGATAAAATGTCCCTACTTCAGACCAATTTCCCTTATGAATATCAATGCAAAAATTCTCAATAAAATTTTGGCAAACTGAATCCAAGAACACATCAAGATGATCATCTATTATAATCAAGTAGGCTTCATCACAGGGATTCGGGGATGGTTCATATATGGAAACTCATCAATGTAATCCACTATATAAAAAAACTCAAAAATAAAAACCATGTGATCATTTCATTAGATGCTAAGAAAGCATTTGACAAAATCCAACACCCTTTCATGATAAAAGTCTTGGAAAGATCAGGAATTCAAGGACCATACCTAAACATAGTAAAAACAATAAACAGCAAACCAGTAGCCAACATCAAATTAAATGGAGAGAAGCTTGAAGCAATCCCATTAAAGTCAGGGACTAGACAAGGCTGCACATTTGCTCCCTGGCTATTCACTATAGTATTCGGTGTCTGAGCCAGAGCAATTAGATAACATAAGGAGGTCAAGGGGATACAAAAGTAAAGGAAAAAGTCAAAATATCACTGTTTGCAGATGATATGATAGTATATTTACATGACCCCAAAAACTCCACAAGCAATTCATAAAATTGATAAACAACTTCAGGAAAGTGGCTGGATATAAAATTAACTCAAACAAATCACTGTCCTCCCTCTACTCAAAGGATAAACAGGCTAAGAATAAATTAGAGAAACACCAACCTTCACAATAGTTACAAATAACATAAAATAGTTTGGTGTCACTGTAACTAAGCAAGTGAAATATCTGTATAACAAGAACTTCAAGTTTCTGAATAAAGAAATCAAAGAAGATCTCAGAAGATGGAAAGATCTCCCATGTTCATGGATTGGCAGGATTAATATAGTAAAACTAGCCATCTTGCCAAGAGCAAGCTACAGATTCAATTCAATCCCCATCAAAATTCCAACTCAATTCTTCATATAGTTAAAAAGAGCAATTTGCAGATTCATCTGGAATATCAAAAAACACAGGATAGTGAAAACTATTCTCAATAATTAAAAGAACTTCTGGAGGAGTCACCATCCCTGACCTAAAGCTATATTACATTGCATTTTTGATCAAAACTGCATGGTATTGATACAGTGACAGGCAGGTAGATCAATGGAATAGAATGGAAGACCCAGAAATAATCCCACACACCTATGGTCAATTGATGTTTGACAAAAGAGCTAAAACCGTCCAGTGGAAAAATGATAGCATTTTCAACAAATGGGGTTGGTTCAACTGGTAGTTAGCATGTAGAAGAATGCAAATAGATTCAATCTTATCTCCTGGTACAAAGCTCAAGTCCAAGTGGATCAAGAACCTCCACATAAAACCAGATACACTGAAACTAATAGAAAAGAAAGTGGGAAAGAGCCTTGAGCACATGGGCAAAGGGGAAAATTTCTGGAACAGAACACCAATAGCTTATTCTCTAAGATCAAGAATTGACAAATAGGACCTCATAAAATTGCAAAGCTTCTGTAAGGCAAAGGACACTGTCAACAGGACAAAATGACAACGAACAGATTCAGAAAAGATCTTTCTTTACTAATCCCAAACCTGATAGAGGGCTAATATCCAATCTATACAAAGAACTCAAGAAGTTAGAATCCAGAGAACCAAATAACCCTATTGAAAAAATACAGTACAGAGCTAAACAAAGAATTTTCAACTTAAAAATTTCAAATGGATGAGAAGCACCTAAAGAAATGTTCAACATCCTTAGTCATCAGGGAAAGCAAATCAAAACAAACCCAAGATTCCACCTCACATTAGTCAGAATGGCTAAGATCAAAAACTCAAGTGACAGAAGATGCTGGCAAGGATATGGAGAAAGAGGAACAATCTTCCATTGTTGATGGGATTATAAACTGGTACAACCACTCTGGAAATCATGGTTCCTTGGAAAATTGGACATAGTACTACCTGAAGAACAGCTATACCACTTCTGGGCATATACCCAGAAAGTGCTCCAAAATGTAATAAGGATGCATGCTCCATTATGTTCATAGCAGCCTTATAATTGCCAGAAGCTAGAAAGAACTCAGATGTCCTTCAACAGAGGAGTGGATACAGAAAATATGGTACATTTACACAATGGAGTACTACTCAGATATTAAAAACAATTAATTCATGAAATTCTTAGGTAAATGGGTGAAACTAGAAAATATCATCCTGAGTGAGGTAACCCAATCACAAAAGAATTCATATGGTATGTACTCACTGGTAAGTGACTATTAGCGCAGAAGCTCAGAATAACCAAGATATAATTCACAGACCACATGAAGCTCAAGAAGAAGACCAAAGTGTGGATAATTCGGTCTTTTTTAGAAGGGAGAACAAAATACCCATGGGAGGAGACAAAGAGACAAGTTGTAGAGCAGAGACTGAAGGAAAGGCTATCCAGAAACTAACTCACCTGGGGACTCATTCCACATACAGTTACCAAATCCAGACATTATTATGGATGCCAACAAGTACTTGCTGACAAGAGCTGTCTCCTGAGAGGCTCTGCCAGTAGCTGACAAATACAAAAGTGGATGATTTCAGCCAACCATAGGACTGAGAATATGAATGAGCTAGAGAAAGGACACAAGGAGCTCAAGGCATTTACAGCCCATAGGAGGAACAACAATATGAACCAATCAGTACCCCCAGAGCTCCCAGGGACTAAACTACCAACCAAAGAGTACACATGGAGGAACCCATGGCTCCAGCCAAATATGTAGCAGAAGATGGCCTTGTCAGACATCATTGGTGGGAGAGGCCCTTGGTCCTGTGAAGATTCGATGCCCCAGTGTAGGGGAATGCCAGGACAGGGAAGCAGGTGTGGGTGGGTTGGTGAGCAGTAGGAGAGGCTATGGGATAGGTGGTTTTGAAGGGGAAATGAGGAAAGGGGATAACATTTGTAATGAAAATAAAGAAAATATCTAAGAAGAAGGAGGAGGAGGAGGAGGAGGAAGAGGAGGAGGAGGAGGAGGGGGAAGAGAAGAAGGAGGAGGAGTAAGAGGAGGGGGAGGAAGAGGAGGAAAAGGAGGAGGAAGAGGAGAAGGAGAAGAAGAAAAGAAGAAGAAAAGCTTGAACAACTAGCCTCATGGGACTGAGTAACTACTAGATTCTCAAGCTTCCCATTCACAGTTGCCCATTGTTGGGTTAGTTGGACTACAAACTGTAAGCCATTAAAATAAATTCCCTTAATATATAAGGGACATTCCATACATTCTGTGACTCTATAGAATCCTGACTAATACACTGGGCAAAATAAAGTCTTGTGAGTTATTCAGTGTTAATGGGTTAATCAGCAAAAAATAAGACATGAAAATTAGAATGAATTCTCACCGTGGCTACAGTCACTTTAAATACTTCTGAGACTATAATTATGGCCATATATCATTCACATTTTGCATCTCATTGTTACTTCTTATGAATGATTGTCCAGTACCCAGAACCTCCCTAGGGAATAAGGGAAAAAAAACTGGTTCTTGGTGTGAATATTTTGATCTCTCTTTATCATTGTTTCACTTGTAATATTTAAATTGAATAGAGGACATCCAGAGAAGACTGAAACAAAGGAAAATGTCAATGACAGGTGTGGAAGTCTAAGAAGCTAAGTGTTACAAGCATGGGAATAAAATAGAGTGGATTGGCAAATGCTTAAGTGCCAGGAACAACATCTTAGTGCAAGCTCCACTGCAAATGCCTTACAAACAGCGCTGGAGCTCCCAAATGAAGGGATATACTAATTGTGCAATTCATGGGTTGTTCATTTATAATTCCTAAAAGAATATTGTTGCTGCAAAATCATTTAAATTTAAATAGGCACCAGTACACCAATAATGCTTCAAAAGAGGTATTAATAGCAAGTTACTGCAGCCAATTTGGATCATTTCCAACAATATGACTTTTTTTTTCTTGTATCACAAAGAGAATTTTATGAGACTGGTGGGCACATAGTTTTGCCCAGCATTCTAGTCCTCTTCCTGTCTTTCTTGTTCCCACACGTTAAATCAGCAGTGCATGACTTACAGTTTGACTTGCTTATTTTGCCAAGTAGCCAGAACTTGATCGCATTCATAAGTGACCTTTCTCCTCCCTCTCAGATGCTGATTTGAGCAACATTCAGGTCACTTTTATTTCATTATGAAGGATAAAAACTTGGTGGCCTCAGGAGTGGGAGAACTTAATGACTGTTTCAGTGAAGCATTTACCAAGTCAGTATTCAAAGACATCTGAAATGCTTGGCACCATCGAACAATAAATGGCATTGCTTTAATAAATTGAGAAAGAGAAAGATTGTCCCATTGTGCCTAGCAACTGCTACATATTATGTTCTCTACTGGAATGTAACAATGAGATATTTGTTTCTTTTAGTATTGTTTCTTGAAAAACAGACCTTCACTAGGAGTATGAGTAAATTGAAATATATGTGCACATAAAAAAATTAAGAAATGTTATATTTTACACCCAACCATCTAGCTAAGCCACAAAAATCCATGTCTCATAATAACCATTCTTTTTGTCTGAAATGAGTATATAAAACACCAATATAGGAGAAAAAACTGTGGCAAAGGAAAAAGAGTAATGAATTACTAAGCCTTTAAACTTTAGATTCAAAAGAAACTTTGCTGTGAACCAAGTCTTTTATAGGTCTAGACTTTTTAAATGTAAAAAGGGAATACTATTTAGGAGCAGTGTGAGTATTAAATAATGTATGATTTTTGAAAATTTAGTGAAGAACTCACAACTTATGAGTACTTTATAAGTATTGGCTTTGTGACGGAGAGATGTGACAATTGTTAAGGGCACTTGCTACTCTTACAGATCTGTCTTCACTTACCAGTACCCAGGTAGCAGTTCACAACCATCTGTGATTTTAGTTCCAGGGAATTAAATGACTTAGGCTGATCTCTGTGGGCAGCAGGATGCATGAAACATATATACACTTATGCAAGCAAAATCTCATACACATAAAATAAAGATAAATAAAACCATTAAAAATTAGCTTTAGCAGTGCTCTTACCAGAATCATATATTTATTTAGTTTTAGCCTTTTCATATGCTGTATTAGGCATTATTTTAAAGATAATAATGCAAAGTACCATTGAAATAATACTGAACATCAGTCTTTGTTTGATCTACATCTTAGAGTTACTTTGGAGTGAATTACTAAATGTTCTTGTTTGTGTATAGAGACTTTCCATGATCTGGAATGTCAGAAATATACCATTGATATACTTAATTCACACTACTTGAAAAAATAAAATTAAAGCTCATGCAGACAATATTTTATTTGCAGCCTTACTATGTATATATAAACTAGCATGAGTGTGTGTGTATATGTGTGTGTGTGTGTATGTGTCCATATATCTGTTTATACACATATGTTTGCATGTGGGATGAAGTTAAGTAAGGTAGACATATATGGAATGATATTCCCTGTTAGTATTTGATGTGTTGCTACAATCTTCTACATGTCTGGCAATTAGCAATGACTTAACAGCCTAAAATACTTAATGACTTCCCATTGTATTTAGTTGACCCTATGGAAATAACTCATGTTCTTCCTGTCTGTACCCTGTTTCCCACGAAGTAGACAACAATACATAAGCAGGCACAGAAATAATAAAACTGCTTTGTGCTGCCTTTTCTATAACATGAATGGAGAATCAATGGAAATGTTTATAAATCTCATTCTACAGGCATTTGTGAATATGGATTCTAAAATTTGAAGCAAAAGAGAGTGTCCATTAGGATTTTTGTCACTGAGCTCTGTTCTATTAAATTTACTAAAATGTTATACTCCCAGGCCAGATTGGGAAGCTATAGACCCCATAGGGAACAGCTTTCCTAGCCTTTGCTAATGCATTAATATATTTTCATGGGTTTTGTCTATTATGTAGCTTCCTTATTCAGAAAGGTTCCAAAAAGAATGGGTGAATAGTAAAGTTAGAATAACTTTCACTTTGATCGTTCAACAAGGATGAAGCTATTTAGATGTCTTCTGAAATAGGATGTAAATTAAAGCTGAGCCTTATAATAAATACAAGCTGACATTTACAGAAATATCAAAAATACACACATAAATCTAGGTAATCAGTGGCTAAAAATTACTCTAAGTCATGTTAAATGGGGAAACATGTAGGAAACAAAAATGACCAAGCCACAGCTGGAACACTAAATCATGTCCATCCCATCTCTAGATTTTTCTGTTGGAATTTATGTTGTGACCATTACACACTTTTCAACGTCAAACTCAAGTCCTAGGCAATATATACTTAAAATCCTAAATCATTTCTATGTGATCCAAAATCTACTTAGGTTTTACAAATTGCCTAAGTCAATATAGATATTACAGCTATTTCATGAATCTTCTTTAAAAAGGTATTTATTAATGTATTCATTGTTTATCATAATCCCAGGAAGAGAGGAGGCATCAGGATACTACGAAAGACGCCTGCTTATCCTAGGATTGATTACTGTTCTCGTTTAAGAAATACTTTAGAAGGTCTAATATTTTTAAAATCCAGCTTATTTACAAGTAGTAGAGAGAAAAATTTGAATTGCAAATCAACATATCTACTTTAATTTAATAATAATAAATATTCATTTGATTGCTTGTATTTAGAAACATCAATTTATAATAATGTTACATATGTGATGGCTCATGCATTTCAGCATGAAATATTTTATGTTTCCCCTCAGACTTTTAGCATGTCATCAGAGAAAGACTACACATACACACATGCACACACACATCCTTTAACATTTATACAAAACAAAACAAAAACAACCAACCAAACAAAAATCCTAAAAATGTGATGTAAGAGATGTCTTATTGGCTCAGGGCACTCATGCTTTTAAGAGGAGCCAGGTTCATCTCCCAGATGTTGGCTTAGAATTATTTGTAACTCCATCTTTTGCTGATCTGATTGATCTGACACTCTCTTCGGGCCTCCATTGTTGCTGCAAGCACATGCTATACAGATACACATTAAGATGAACACTCACATATAAAATATAAATAAATAAAATCTCAAAAAGTTAGTAAATAAGTCTACATACCTGTTTCTTAGCCTACCTAGCACTGTCCTACCCTATGGACTTCATGATACAAAAACTGCCTCAACTCTCCTATCTCTGTTCTTTAGAAACAAGTGTGTGTGTGTGTGTATCCTTCCATACTTTATCAATATGTATAAAAATGTAAAGATGTTTGATATTGGCATGAGAATTTGTATAAATCTTTTCGTCATCAAATTCCCCAAGTTGCTAATGTATCGTCTCCTTCAAAGAATATGTTTTATAAACCTCACATGACCAGCCAGATCTTTTTTAAATATCTCCTTTTATTATCATAAGACTTGGTAAGATTGACTCACCTCCAGCCAACAAGACAGCTCACCACTTAGTTATTTCAGCACTCATGGCCTTTGCTTATCACAGCCGTAAGCTTTTCCTGGCAGGCAAGATTTTTCTCAGATTGGCAACATGCTGACATGATAAAAGAAAGCAACTTATAGGGTTTATGTAGGGAAAAAATGCTCAAGGTCACTTGAGGATGGAGACTCATCGCTCATCTCTCTTTTCTCCATGGGTAGCAGAAGACAGAATTTAATAAAAGCTCCTATGCCATCATTAAATTAAACAACAATGCAAGGTGTGAGTTTGGAAAGAAATTTGATAATAATTAAAATTATTTTGATAGGTGAAAACAATATTCTTATTTTAGAATTCTAGAGAAAACCTGATTGGTAAAGGATGTGAGTTTTTGAGGTGAACACAAAGTCACAATTAATCAATAGAGATGTCATGATGAATTTGACAACTGCCAAAATAAATAAATAGTACCATTCTCGAGGTGATAAAAAATTCTGGTTTAAATATTAAAACTGAAATAATTAACAAATTATGTCCTATTCAGTCTCAGATGACTGCTTGTTTATGCAAAATATTAGCTCTGTCAGTCTAAAAGATGGAATAATTCTCCTATTCCTTTACTTGGGGAGAGGGATTAGAAGATATATGCCAATACTTGAGCACGTGCCACTTTCTTTATGACAGTTCATTTTAAAATGGCAGATGTCGCATTAGCCTTAAGTAAAACACGTTTATTTATAAAATTAAGTAACAATCCACAGAACCTTTCTGAATTAGAGGAAAACAGGTTATTTCAACATAAAAATGAAGGGAAGTAGAGAATGGAGATAAACTTGGCAGCATCCTCTGAACTCAAGCTGAAAACCATGTTTCAGCAAAGGAAACACAGAATCCTAACCCAGTGCCATGGCAAGGAAGAGCCTTTCCACATGCCAGACAAACCATGCAAGAGGAAGCCTGGTCCAAACTAGGATTGGGAGTATATTTGTATTTTCCCTACTTTTTAAGAGAAGACTAGCAGAATTTTTCTTGTAAATTTAGGGATGCATAATCACATGTTGTTTTACATAAACATGTACTCTGATTTACATAAATTTGCATAACATTTTCCCCAAAATTCTAGCTCTGAATATGTAAAACAAATTAATCTGTGTTCTCTAATATAATTGTGCTTAAATATGAAATCTAGGCATCATGCTAGAGATGGCTTAGCAGAGACAATCTTTAATTCCTTTAAAGCCCTTTAATAAAAAAGATAGTTTTGTCAGGTTAAACAAAAACCTCAAATTTTTTCTTTGTAGAAATTAATTAGAAGCACTTTTTAAAAACTACTGATCTCAATTTAAGATAGAGTATTTGACAAAAGCAAAATGAGAGAACTTATTTGTCTAGAACATCACAGATCAGTGTAAGTGAAGTCTGTTTGCATTTGAGTGGAGGCTTGAGTTAGAAGGAAGAATTTGCCAATCTGCAGTTTACCCCAAAGTGTAGACATTGTTGTTTTTATAGTGCACAAGCAGTGGTATTAGACTTGCTTTCTGATTCTGACTGATTGGTCTTCTGGCCTTACAAATGCAAACACAGGAGGGAAGATGATTAGCATTCTTCATAAATAAACCAGCACTTGGCAAATAATTATTTCTGTGTTGTTAGGTAGTCTATGTACCGAAGCTTGTTTTCTAAGTATTTTCTTAAAGAGTATTTCCATACATGAATATGAAAAGCACCATGAAGTCTTCCATAAAGCCCTTTTGCACAGGTGTGGGATTTCTAGCTACTTAAGTTTGCTCTGTGTCTGGCAACACTTAGTATTTTAATATGCAAAAAAATGCACTGCATAAAAATGCTACGGAGATAATGATGAAACTAGATATTTCATATTGTCCAAAAAGGAGCATAAAGTCATCCCATTAACACAGAATTTAGACTATGCCCATCACCTACTCAGGAACCTCTGGTAGATTCCTAACACCTTCAGAGAACATAGTAAATTTGCAAGGACCCATAAAGCTTATACTGGCTTCTTGCTTTGTCTATGGTCTCCTTGAAGTCTTCCTCATATTTATGCCATGCCTCTGACACAAATTGAACAGATTAAAAAGGCATACACCTGAGTCTTTGTTCTGGTATTCAGCACTATGATCAAGAATGGAACAGGTAACCTTAAACTCATAAAGTTCTCATTCTGCAGGATCATAAGCATACCTTAAACAATTTTTAGAAATTAAAATCGGGGACTGGAGAGATGGCTCAGTGGGTAAGAGTATATAGACTGCTCTTTCGAAGGTCCTGAGTTCGAATCCCAGCAACCACATGGTGGCTCACAACCACCCATAATGAGATCTGATGCCCTTCCTCTGGTGCATCAGCCACCAGTCAGTTATAGTATACTCATGTATAATAATAAATAAATTTTAAGAAAAAAGAAATTAAAATCATTACACATAAAATATACATTTATATCAGAATGGAATTTCAAGGATTATTATTTTTTTAAAAATTATGTTTTCATCTTAGAATATTTGTATGTATGAAGTTTCTGTTAGTATGAAAATTAATTACTGATAATTTTATAAATTAACATTAGATATTATTCTTTTTTAAGTCTATTATGCTGATTATTTTGACTTATAAGATCAAATAAATATAAGCTCTTCAGAAATCCTTAACCATTTTAGGAAGACTCTGTTATTATAGTTTGAATTTTAAAATCCTCCCAAGGCTTATGGGCTGAAGACTTGATCCTAAAGGTAGTAGCATTCAGAGCTGGAGCCTTTGAGGAGTCATTGGATCAATGGATATTAAGATTCTGACTTTATCGATAGATCAAGTCAATCACAGTTCAATGGGCTATTGGGAGACTGTGGAGACTTTAAAAAGAGGGACACAGTTGGATTGCAGTGCATCACTGAGGATATGACCCTGGAACATAGAGCTTGTTCCAAGAACCCTAGCACCTCTGCCTCTTTGTTTCCTCACCCGTTCCTGAATTCCACGAAGTCTGTCTCCTATTTTGTGATGCTTAGCTTTGCTGTAGTCACAAAACAAAGAAGCCAATGAATCACAGCTCTGACACTGTGAGCCAAGATATGTTCTTTCTCCTTTAAGTTGTTTGTCTTAAGTAGTTTGTCACAGACGCAGGTTCATGAATAGCAAGATAATGTAAAAAGGATTAATTTAGACTTGGAACCATGGAGCTGTGTTGAGGAGCCCACCACAACAACCATTGTACACACCACATGAAACTGTTTCCAATGCTTACCCTGGAGAAAGGAGGTAGTGAATGAAGAAAGTTAATAATTTTCTCCAATTTCAGCTGCATTTGAAATTCCAGAAGTGAGACTTCTGGCATACTGTGTCTAGGGAATTGGAAGGATCACATCTTGATAGGAGTGTGAAAGGGAGTATAAGGTGGGAAGAAGAAACAAGAAGTTTGTTGATAGAGCCTAGCATGTGGGAGAGACAGGGAAGATTAAGAAGTTTGTAATAAGAGGCAATCACAAATGCATAAAAAACATCTGCCATAGTCAAATCAGAGCAAAATTACTTTGTCGTGTCCTAGAAGTCAAACCAACAGCAATCCCTCTCTAATGCAGAACAAAATCCACTGAAATATTATTAATTTAAGCAGATTTATGAATATACTCTCATGTAATCTGAGAATGTTATTCTGTTCTTCAAAATGGAAACTCTAAGATTGTAGGTATTTTTAGTGTAGTCAAGTGAAGAAAATTTATGAATGCATAACTGTAAACCCAAAAAGCAATTGCCAAGAGTTAGAAAAGGGGGGAAATCCTCTTCCAATGAAACACTGTGATTCCCCGACACTCACTTCCAACTCTCTGAGCTTGGGAAGACATAGTCCCTACCAAGTTCTACTCTTCATCAGGGATTTCATACCTAACAGCTGCTATTTAGGTAGCCCCTTATGCTAAGAAATTCAAAGCCTCATTTTATCTCCTTTCCCTTCAGAAAAAAAAAAAAATTGCAATATCTTACAGCCAAGCTCCAGCTGTCAGATTCACACACAATTTCTATTTCAATGGCTAGAATAATCCCTTGCTCCATTGCTTTCATTGAACAAGAATGTGCCAGCTTGAAAGAGAGAGAGAGGGAGAGAGAGAGAGAGAGAGAGAGAGAGAGAGAGAGAGAGAGAGAGAGAAATAAGGAAGCCATTTGTCTGAACTTAAAAACTCAAATACTATGCATTCATAAAACAGTTTACAGACATGTGACGCTTTGTTATATGCATTTTATGTTTGAAGCATCATTTTTTTCGCTTTATAAGTATATATATTCTTATATATGTATAAATACACATAGAGGGACATGAGATTCTACAGCCCCTTCTTTTTCAGCAAGCATTACATAAGTCAGAGAAGATATTCTAATGCCAGGAAGTTAGTCAATGTGCTTATATCTATGGCAACCATTCTTAAGTTAAATTTTATTTTTCAAATGAGAGAGAAAAATGTTTGCAAGTGCCCAGTCTTTCTTTCTGGCTCTTCTTACTTAATATTAACCGTGTTAAAGCCTCAAATTGGGAAGGTGCTTCAGAAGCACAGTGCTCCTCGTTATAATGAAAATAAGCAATCCCTGAAGACATCCTTTGTAAATTGACACACAGATGCTGGCTCAGCTGGCCCTGCCCTGAACAGGAAGAAAGGACATGTGCAGGGAGAATAGAAGCTCTTCCGGAGTTTAATGTCTGATTCTGTGTGAAGGGATGAAGGACAAGGCTTGGAGGAATCTCATAAGTGCTCTCTATGACTTTGTACTACCTACAATAAACAAGAATGTCCTTGTTGGAGTACAGGGACAAATAAGTGAAAGGGGAAAATAAACACTGCTCAATAAACACTGGAGTATTTAAATCATTTATCTACTAAACTTCTTTCATAAAATATTTTATTTTTATGTGTCTGGGAAAGCAGCATCCTCAGAGGCCAGAAGATGTCAGATCCTTTTAGGTTGGAGCTACAGGTGGTCATGAGCTGTCTCGGGTAGGTGCTAAGAACTGAACTTGGGCCTGCTAAAAGATCAGTAAATGATTTTACTTGCTAAGCCATCTCTTAAGGTCTTTTTTTTAGCAACATTCTTTCTCATGTGTATCAATATATGCTGCTGATTAATATTATCTACTGCCAAGGAATCATGGTCGCATTATAGCTAATGTCTTTAACTCAAAGATTCCTTTCCTCTCCCACAATTATGATTACATTTTCTTCTCTCCATTCTTCATCCTAAAAGCTTCTGCTGGTGTTCTATGTGTCAGTATAACATAGTGAGCCTTCCATAATTATTTAGTACAAACTACTCCAAAAGCATCCCTTGAAGTTTGTGTTGAATAACCTGGAATGCTTCCTCATTTATCCAGAACCCACATACTTATTCTGTTTCTTTCTTTTCTTTTTACTTCTTTCCTTTTTTATTAATTATTTTATTTATTTACATTTCAAATGTTGCCTCCCTTCATGGTACCCCTACCAAGAGCCCCCACACCATCCTTCCTCACCTTCACCTCTAAGAGGATGCTCCCCCACCTACCCACTCACTCCACATCACCCCTGTAGCAACCACCTTCTCTGGGGCATCAAGCCTCCACAGGACCAAATGCATCCCCTCCCACTGAGGCCAAACATGGCAGTCCTCTGCTACATATATAGTGAGGGACCATAGACTAGTCCATGTATGTTCTTTGGTTGGTTGCTTAGTCTCTGGAGCTCTGAAGGGCCAGTTAGTTGATACTATTGTTCTTTCTATGGGGTTGCAATCCCCTTCAGCTCCTTCAGTCCTTCCCCTAATTCTTCCACAGGTGTCCCGGCTCAATCCAGTGGTTGGATTTAAGTATCTGCATGTGCCTCAGTCAGATAAAGCCTCTCAGAGGACAGCCATACCAGGCTCCTGTCTGCAAGCACATCTTGGCATCAGCAATAGTGTCTAGGTTTGGTGTCCGCTCATGGGATGGATCTCAGGTAGGGGCTGTCTCTTCAGTCACTGCTCCATTGTTTTTTAAATAAGTGGATGTTAGTCAAAAAGGTCAGAATATCCACGATAAAACTCACAGACCATGTTCAGGAACATGAAGGAAGGCCCAAGTGTGGATGCTTCAATCCCTCTTAGAAGGGTGAGCAAAATAATAAAGGGAGGCAGAAGAAGGGAGGGACCTGGGTGGAAGAGGGCAGGAAGAAGGGCAAAGTGGTAACAGAATCAGATATGGTAGAAGACAGGAAAGAAGTCCAGAGGAACATGAGAATAAATAGAAATATGCAGCAATGTAGGGTAGGGGTTGGGGGGTTGCCACTAGAGAGCTCCAGACACCAGGGATGTGAGTGGCTCTGAGGACTCAATGGGGATGATATTAGAAGAAATACCCATCAGTGGGGAGATGGAAGCTGAAGAGACCACCTCTAGTAAATAGACTTGGCCCCCAGCTGAGGAATGGGACAACCCATCCATCTCAAAATTTTTGACCCAGAATTGTTCCTGTCTAAATGAAATGCAGGGACAAAAAAATTGAGCAGAGTCTTACGCTCTCTCTAATATAGCAAGCTGATCCTCCTTTGGGATAGTGTGTTAAGAATGCACTGCTGTTTTCCTTATTCCAAAAGCTGCTTCCTCCAGCAATCCAACTCACACTCCACTTCCCAGCTCCCTCGGGGTTCAGCGGACACAGCCTAAGACCATCAACTCTCCTTTCTCTTTTGAGGCATCATTTGGTATTTCACTTGATTTTAGATAAGATCAAGTAAGCACCAGTATTAAAGAACAGTAAAATACTGTCTTCTAAATATGCTTCAGATTTCATTTAAGACTTGAGAGATTCTGAAATCCTTGAGAAAGTAATTATTACAATCATTCTTCAAAACAAAATTGTAACAATCATAAACCTCAAATACATAAAAGATAACAATTTTGCTGCAATTGCATGTATCCTTGACATTATCTATCCTTTTCTAAAATAAATCTCCTTTAAAATATATCTATAAAATATAAGCTTTTAAAATATTTATCTCTTGGATATAGTGTTGTGTTGTACCAGCTGGTCTAGAACATGCTTTCTAGCCAAGGCTGGCTTTCAACCCCTGATCTTCTGGTCTCAGCATCTTGATATAAGGATCTATGATATGCCCCCTTTTCCCTGTTACACTGGAAAACTTTATTTCATTAAAGGCCAAATTCCATCTTTACTTTTAAAACTTAGAACTCAAAGCTAAATGGAAAACAGATAATGTTTTCACTTTAATGTACTTTGCCAATTCCAGAAAAAAAAAATCTTCAATTCCTCAAACAGATGGCAATGGCACCTTTAAAAAAATATTAAGTATGTTAAAATAGATACAGACTGATAGTTCTGCTTCTGATAAATGCTGCTGTGGACAACCGAATGCCTCCCATTCTGTTTCAGTAATAAATCACGTTCCTGAGTTGAGTTAGTAATGAGAATTTTAATCATGTGGATTGAACATATCCTCCAGTTAATAAAATACATATAACCTCCTTTTTATCTTTAATAAAAGATTTTTGCAGTGCTCAAATGATTGGTATTACATTTTTAAAGAACCTGAGGTTGATGTTTTTCAATTTTCCTTTCCATTTTACTGGGCCTTTATAATTCAAAGGTAATATGCCCTGTAATTAATAATTCATAAGGTAATTTTAAGGCTTTTATTCAGAAACCTCTTTCCTATTGACTTTAGAATGTGTCATAAAAATGCACGTATTAATGTCTTGGCAATTCCCAGTCCTATATGGATGAGGTCATTGAATTTAAACAAGTCAGAATATGTGCTTCACAGCCCAAGAGATATCACTTTTAACCTGAAGTCACAGAAGAGACAAATACTGCTTTAAAAGGCTATTTACACCATTATATTCCTCTCAGCTGACAATTAACCACACACCTTTTTCTTGTTATTCAGGTAATTGTCAAGAATTTTTTTCAATGTTAAAATTATTTTGAGGCATAAATCAAAGGCAAACAGTGGCATTTGAAAGCAATTCTTTAGCTGCTGCTCCAAAAGTGGCATTTAAGCATCTGGAAACTCTAAAAGATTCATTCATAGATATTTTTACCTGAAGATAAAGCTTTTATTCTCATTAGTATTTTTCAGGCACGCACACACACACACACACACACACACACACACACACACACACACACACACTGGCATGCACAAACACATCTATGAGGGAAAAAAAAGCACAAGAATGTAATCTCTCTAAGCATTTTTCACTTGCTGATTTCCTAAATACAGTTCTGGAAATTCCCTAGTCAGAAGGTGTCATTTAGCCAAGTGTAAATACATCTTTCATGCCACGGAGTCTACTCACCCAGTATTTTACACTATTGTCATAAAACTGCCTGATAATATGGTCATTTATGGCAAACAAAAACATAAGGGCCTCAAAAATGAGGACTATATACTTGGCCAAATACCTACCCTACATGTCGCCCTAATATTTGGTTGAGGACTAATGAAAAATATTAACCTAAAAGTGTGTCTAAGTGATTGAAAAACAATCTAAAATATGGCAAGACATTGAAGAAGCAATGGGTTTTCATGTTTACAAAATAAATCATGCAGCAAATGATCGTTATGTAACTCTATCTCCCCAGACTCTGGGAATAAGTGGTATATTCACCCTGCGTTCCTTAAGCCATTCCTCAAGCAACTAGATATACTTCTTGATAAGATCTTTTTATGAAGCCATCCACACATTTGTTTATTCAAGTATAGTCATGCACCAAATTTCTCATAGGATCATGAAAATTTCTGTGTCCTGGGAAGGTATTTAAGCACATCAAGGAAAACATACAAGTAAAACTGTGAATTCACAGGGTAACATGTTCTATTAGAAAGCATATGACAATATAAAATTACAAAGCAAAGAAGTGGGTTGGATGTTGAATGTCAAAAATTTGCATTCATCACCTGGGTAGGACAAGAAATAAGAGACATTCTAGTTAGAAAGGTGTAGAAGAAAAGTCCCCAGAGTTAAAACACCAAGACTGACTTGTGGACGGATTGCAGAGGGCTCAAAGATTAGAGGAGATTCTCTAACAGAAGTGCCAGAAAGATCACGGTGTATAACTTCACTCAACCATTCAATGAAGCTTTGATTTTATTCTCTGCATAGTTTTGAGTTATTAGCAGAATGTAATGAGAATATGGACTTTTCAAGTTACAATGAACAATTGGAAACACATGAGAAGAAGACTGTAGGGAGAGAATATTGAAACATAGGAAATGGTATAGGTGAACACACCAGATATCATAATGTAATATGTGAAACTCATTGTGACATATTGGATCATAGGAAGGAAGACAACAGGGTGAATATATGGTTGACTTTGTATCCCATCTTTAATAATAAAGTGATGCTGCTTATGAAAAGGAGAGTGAGGAAAGATATACCAACTTGAAATTAAAGGTAATGTCATTTATCATATATCATTTCAGATCCCAAAATCAGTTACAGAATCTCGGGAAATAGTTTGAATATGTAACCCAAGAATAGTAAAGAGATCTGAGTGAGAGAGGCAGACTCAACTCCTAAGAGGATGGTTAGTTCCTTACCTGGTTGAGGTCACCCATGGGACATTTGCTTATATTCACCTATGTTTACATTCAGAAATGCATATTTATTGACTTTTCACAAATGAACTGAGTTAAAAATCTTGAATTTCTAGCACAATAATTTTCCTTTCAATAAATGTTCATGATCTCCAATTCTTTAGCTAAACTTTTATACAAAACTGTCTTACCTCTTGTTCATTCTTAAATTCATATCACCTGAAGAGTTTTTGGTACACAGATTCTTATATATATTTGCTAAAGGAATGCATAAAATAAAATGCCTAACAAGTCTTTTAAAAGTATTCCAAATGCCTGGTCTCCTATTCATTTATAAAATAGGTTATTTTATATTCAAGCAATATATTTCTACAAACTATTTTTGTTCCATGCGCTATACTCATTACAAAGCTAGATATATTTTTATTTCCCAATGCTATCTTTGAATTAATAAAGAAAATGTTGAGAACCCCTTATGTGCAGGTTTTTCCAAATTTACAAATATTTAAAATTTTGAATGGATAAATATTTGGACATGAAACATATCAAAATCACTAATAATTTCTGAAGACTATTATTTTCAATTGCATGGCATTCCTGTTTTGTATATTTCTAGTCATGTTTTATCTCCTCTGTTCTACTTCAAAAGTAAAATTACCTGCAATATTCCTTGAAAGTTCAATTGCTAACCTCATCACCTGAATCCACAGTCATAACTCCAACTCTACTTGTTCCTTTCTTACAACACTGCTTTTTATCTGTTTCCTTTTCTCTTGCTGAATTTTTTCCTTCTTGTTTCAAATGCCCACCAGCATTCCCTGCTGTTGAACTCAAATGGATTGTTAACAAGCAAAGAGATAAGAGACCTTGTTATCTGCTGGAGAAGAGTTTTGAAGAGGTCTGGGTTGTCTGGCTTCAGACTCCAGGTCATGTCAGACTAGCAAAAAAAGAAATTAGATCCTCCATTCCAGGTAGGGAGGTATTTTGTCTGAGAGTCAGAACCCCACTAAAAGCCCAGGCACACTGGGAACACTCTGACAACTCTCAAACTCCCCACTTTATTTCTGGTGCACACAAAGAGAAAAGGAGGCATGCTTTTGAAGGATAACCTTCTTGCAGAGTAAATTATACCCAGAATCCTCCCTGACACCAGGTGACTTATTTCCTAGCTTTATGCTGGCCAGGCTGTTTGACCCTGCTTATTGGGAAGGAGTCCTTAGGGGGCATCATCTCTCATTGAATCCAGCTATAGCCACAGAGACAGCTGTCCTCTCAGCCTCTGATCAGGACCTTCCAAAGGTCTAGGCAGAAACTCCCTGGGAGTGTATACAGTATCCGATGCCTGAGTGTGCTCTAATTTGTCATGGTACTGATTAAGTACATACATAACAGATGGTGTCTTCTTTTAGATGAAGATGAGTAGGTGAGAAATTGTCTGGCTACATAGAAAAATTTTAATTAAAAAAAAAAACAAAGGGAAAAATAATCTGCAGCTGACATGTCATTTTTACCCCATAAGCCCAAATTTTCTCATTCAGTTTTAAAAGCCATGAAGACAAAACTCAAAGTCTCTCAAGTTGCGAAAAACCTAAGATTCACATTCTCCTGTAACATGTATAAGGAGTTAGCAAATTGTTCCATTAGAGAGAAGTAGTCACATATATTTTTTATCTTCTTTTCCTCAGAATGAATGGAGGCAGAAAAAGATTTTTGTGAAGTTTCCCAGAATTTGGACCCTGCAATGCTCATGTGAACTTCACTTGGAAATATACAAAGTCCACACCAGAGTTAGAATTTAGAAAGAAGGACAGATGGGGTATTTTAACAAGCTGTATAGGTAGGTCTTTATGCATTGACATCTCAGCACCACTGTAAAATAATATTAAAAACTCACACTACTGTCTAATTTTTGAATGACTATTGACATTAGGTTACTCATCATTAATATTTTTAAAATATTTATCATTTTCTTATATACAAAAAGGAAACTGCTACATGGAGAGGCTATGAGATTTGAGCCATTTTATATAGCTACTGTGTAGAAGAATTAGGCTGCTCCCATGAACCTAGTTCCAGAAAGCATGCTCAGAACCAGAACTTAGACTACCGACTTTTCCTGTATGCTTCACAGCCATGGGGTGTAGGGCATGCATGCTTCTCTATCTTTTCCCCTCAAATTCATCATGTACTTTCCATTCACCTCTTTACACTGTCTGATATACGATACATATTTAGTTAGTTAGGGTTTCTTTCTCCTCTGTTAAAACAAGTCCATGCAAAAGGCATCTCCCTATACAAAAGTAGAGAAAAACAGTAATATTAGCTCAAGTTATCCACCACTATTCTCAACAAATAATGAATCTTGTTTCTTCTCAGCTTGGACCCATTGTATTACTTTATAGCAAACTCTAGACACTCATTTCTTTTAACACTCCAAACTACATAAAATCTTTTAAAAAACACAACTAATATCAGTAATGTAAAAAACAAAAAATCTTAAGATCTTGAATGCCCAAGCAGTGCTTCTCTTTTTGCTGATTCCATTAAAAGATTCCTTACAGGAATGGTAGAGATGGCTCATCAGTTCACACGACTTGCCCAAGTTCATTTCTGAGAATCCACATGGCCACTTACAACCTCCTATAACTCTAGGTCCCGGGAATCTGACTCCATCTTCTGTCCTCCAAAACCAATAGGCATACACTTGTTGCAAAACACTGATATACAGAGTATAAAAATAAATTAATCTTTTCAGAATATTACAGTATGTCTATTTGATTCAAGATTGAAGTAAAGTCCACAAGTGGTGAATGGTTGACAAGCCAATCTTTCCCATCACCATCTGTATAAACTATTCTCCAGTTGTCCTTCTTGGGATATAGTTTTGTCTTCTATTCTAATGGTGTTACAATGGGGAGGTTTTATTTTATTGGAAAAGTCAACTCATTGCTTACCATGAAGTTCAGAACATACAGAAAAATGGCTGAAACTTAGGTTTGCTTTGCTGTTGGTGGTGGTGATTTGTTTTTTTTTTTGTTGGTGTGGTTGTTTGTTTTTTTATTTTGTTTTGCCTTTGTTTTGCTTTTTTGTTTTTAATTCACAATAATAAATTTACTCCTTAGTATTTATTAAGGATGTCTAAATTTTAAAAATTATAACACAAACCTATTTTATAAATATATTGGAAAATTTTAAACTATTATAATTATCCATTCTTTTGCACAAACTTTGGCATCTATGATCAGTGGAATATTTTCAAATTAACTCAGTCTTCTTGATATAACACTATTAGTCTTTGAAAATATTCCTGTTTTAAATGGGGCAAGATGTTTGAAAATTGCTATAAATTCTCTGCTCCTAACATCCAAATTACCAGTCTCTCCAGTAAGTTGTGCTTTCTTTCAGTGTGAAAATACATTAGATATTAAACCTAAGCAGTAGGGTTGCAACTGCCACAGCTTGGTCATTGTTTCTAGGCCTTTCTGGTAAACAGTTGGGAATTATTGTTCAATAAAATTACATTATGAGGCCATATAAGTGTTTTTAAAACTTTTTAACTTTTCAACTCTCAAATATACTAACATAATTACTCATTTAGTTTTATTTCACAGTACATACCCAGCAAATTCAAAATAAAATATTACTATAGGAATTCTGCTATCAAAAAATGTTTGACATTATTTTCTAGTTCTTTTTGTCATTTAAGTCTTAGTTTAACAAGAATATACAACCAAATTACTGAAATTTAATTCCTCCCTGTGTGATGATTCTTTTCCTGTGATATTCAGTATGGTAGCTATTAGCCACATATGGCCATTAAATGTTTAATTTGACGTAATTAAACTGAATTTGTCATTTAGGTTCATAGTCACATATTCCTAGCACTCAGTAACCATATGTGGCCAGGGGCTACTGCAGAGTGAACAATAGGGACACAGAACATTTTTATCATCACTTGAAACTCCATTAGGCAGCATTGACCGCTGGGTACTTCATTAAATATGTGAATTTTCTTCTTCTTAATTTTCAGATATGTCTTTGGTATGAATCTCATGTATTTTGTATATTAGAGAAGTATGCATTTCTGAAGACAGGCCCTTTATCTATTTATTGATATCTATTTCAGGTCCTATCTCCTTTCCCTGTTTATTCCCTTCTCCATAATTAAACTGACCAGATTTACTAATTATAAGGGAAAAATTACAGATTTCAAATGGTATGCCAGTCAATATTTCAGAAATATTGTGATTAAAAAATGTTAACACTTCTCCTTCCATTGATTATTTTAATTTAAACAGGTATGTATAACTAGATACACAGTTACATATATGTGAATGCCATGTAATTTTCTTAGAAAAGACAACATGTTATGAATGACTTAGTTAAAAATTAGGACTGCTTTGATGACTAATCCTTTATAAATAAAGAAATGCTGATTTTCCACAGGAGTTTTTTTTCTTTCTTTTAAAACAAATGCACCTGGAGAAATGCACAATTGAGACACTAAGTCCAAACGAAATTCAGTAAGAGGATATTTGTTAACATAGTAACTTAAAGATCAAGTTCAAGTTCTGAATATCCCAAGTGGTGAATGAAAGGTGCCATGTGTGGAGGAACACAAGAGGATGCCAGAGAGTGGTACTAGCTAGTTCTCTAATAAGAAAATTTCAAATCCATGGTGTTGGTTGCCAGCAAATGCAATTTTTGAAAGGGTGGAACATGTTCATATTTCCTTAGTTTTTGTCAACAACTTAACAGCTGTGTTCCAAATGGACTGAAGTTGAGCCAAAATATTGTCTGGCAGCCCTGAAAACAGAATCTGACAATAATTGATTTTCAGAGCATTCACAGTATGAATCCCAACATTCCACAGTCTGGGGACCTAGTGGAAACAGGAGGAGGTGAACACAGATACTTATTGCTTAATTTTGTGCATAGTACATGACCAAAGAAAGTTTGAACAAGACGTTAGCCTCATCATTGTGTTCTGTTTCTTAAAGCACAATGAAATTTTTTAGGAAGATAAATAGTAAGTTTCTGTTTGGATGTTATCTTTAAATCTAAATGGGATGTGGTCTGCCATTGTGCTATCATGTTTAGGTATGATTCAAGACAATATGCAGAGCAGCTTGTTCTCCCATTTGAAAATAAGAAAAGCAGTGAGTGTTAAGAGAACAAAAAGAAAGATGTGGAATATTACCTACTCCCAAAGTTCTTGGAAACCTGTAATTCTTTTCAAGAGTCGAATGTGAATGAAACTATAAGCACAACTTTGAATGTGAACTTTCTGAAATCTGTTGACCCACAAGCCAATTTTACTGAAATAATTTTGAAACCTGTCTGACAAGCTTCCTATTCTAACTTTTAGCATGTACCAGGGCCAAACAATCAAAAGAAAAACAAAACAAAACAAATAAATGAAATCATAAATGAGCAGAGCTCTAGAGTTTTAGTGTAAAATGTGGGAGCTGAAAAGTGAAGCTACTGAAATAAATTCAAAGGTCTGCTTGTCAATCATTTTCCCCAGAAAAAGGAACTGAGGCTCTAAGAGTTTATTTTGTAATGTCTATCTCTCTTACCATAGGCAAAATCAAGCTAGACTTAAGAGTTCTGTGTTCCTATCCAGAATTATTCTCTTTTGTACTTTAAATTATGTATTTCCATCTCCACACAGGTCCCAAATAACTTCTCATTCCAAACATGATAAATGATAATTTTATTGAGAGTGTGAGCTTCCAGAATTGCATCTTCTCACTGACTCCCATTTCCTGACTGCAGAGTGTAACCACTCTCACTTCTGGCATCTCAAAAATCCCAGATGGTTTAGCTGACCTGGGCTAGGGGTCAATGTTTCCCAGGCCTTTGGCTCCACAGAACTGTTGAAGAGCTTTGATCTTGTGGTATATTTACTTTGCTTACTGCAGCCAAAATATGTTTCAGACTGAAAAAGTTTGCCTTTCAATAATCTTTGCCTCTGTACCTTATGTTCACTTCACTTTTAAGCATATTTTGCACTCATTTAACATCTTCCATGGTCTAGTCCACCACATACCACTTAGATATTTTTCAAAATAGTGACTTTACTTAAATGATTAAAAGGAATAATAACAAATGCCAAAGCAACTTTAATACTTTAAGTACTTAGACATCAGGCATTTGTATTTGTTATCATTAGGACTGTCCTTTAAGATATCTTAACACTGACTTCATGGCTGAAGAATTTGCCTTAGGGTACTTGAAGAAATTGTTCCAGATCTGCAGAATAGATAGAGCTCTTGTAATGCTCTTGGAGCATTCTCCTGCTCCAAGTGAGCAATAGTCTCATGCTAACTTACTATTCTATATTTGTTTTCCATCTTGTTAGTTAATAATTTAGAGATCCAAAAAAAGACATTTATAACAGATTTCATGGTATTCTTGCTCTTACAATCTTTGCAACCCCTCTCCCTCCATATTCCCTGATCTACCGATTCTCAATCTGTGATAAAAAATCCACTAGAACTGGGCTCACATGATCCAGTAATCTCTGCACTATGCTCAGTCGTGATCGTATGAGATAATTTATTCTGTCTGCAATAATGCATGCACGGACGATGGAACAGAAACTGAGGGAATGGCCAACCAGAAACCGGCCCAACTTGAGACCCATCCTATGGGCAAGCACCAATCCCTAACACTACTAATGATACTCTTATGCTTGCAGACAGGAACATGTTGTCCTATGAGAGTCTCTACCCAGCAGCTGACTCCTACACCTACCCACAGTGGATGGAGCTTGGGGACTCTTATGGAAGAATAGTAGAAAAGATTGTGGGCCCCAAAGGGGATAGGAGCTCCACAGGAAGGCCAACAGAGTCAACTAACATGGATTCTTGTGACTCACAGAGTCTGAAACACCAACCAAAGGACATACTTGGGCTGGACCTAGGTCTCCCCGCACATATGTAGCAGATGTACAGTTTGGTCTTCATGTTAGTCCCAAACAAGTGATACAGGGGCTATCCCAAAATCTGTTGCCTGTACTTGGAATATGTTCTATTAGATGGACTGCCTTGTTGGGTCTCAGTAGGAGAGGAAGTACCTAGCCTCGCAGAGTCTTGAAGTACCAGGTTGGGGGGAGAGTCAGGTGGCCACGACCTCCTCAGAACAGAAGGGGAAAAAAGATGAGGGAAGGATTTGGGGAGGGGTGACCAAAAAGGAATCAGTAGGCAGGATATAAAATGAATAAGTAAAAAAATTAAACAAAATTAAATAATTGGACAAGTAAGAGATTTGAGGAACCACCTCCAAATATCAGTAATCTAGAGGTTGAGTATTGATAGCCCGAGTCACCAGCAGTTTCTCAAAAACACAACATAAAGTTTCAGGAACAAACTAATAATGGAAAAAAATAAGGCTGAGGAAAAGGAAATAGTTTTTTGTTAATTAACTGCTACAACAAGAACAAGTAAAATTGACCATTGTGCTCAGGTATAGAACAATTTGATTCTAAATAAATGGATGGGATCATACCAGCAGATGTAGGGAACACAAAAACCAGCAAAGTCAAATGGACAGAGACTATGCCAGGAGTCTTAAAGGAATTAAAAGACAAATGTCAAGACTCAGCCGTGGCAATGAAACAGAGAGCCTATGTAAAGACTTGAAGTGTCCGGAGGATGCTGGGACCACCTATACAAACACATGCTGCTCTGTTCTGGGGAAGAAATGGAGATTATTTCACCATTCTATGGCAAATAGAGGTCCTTCAAAGGGCCATACTTTCAAAGCAGAAGGTGAATCCTAAAACTGTGGAACATATAAACCTGAATGGGAAACTACTCAGGATAAAGAAAATTCTAAGTGCATATGTTGTTATAACTATGTTGTAATCTCAACACTTGGCCATAAAGCAACGTTCTACTTTGCCCAGGTTGTTTCTGAATCTACTCTTTAGTGTTAACCAATAGTATCACATCAAAGAACTAAACAGTCAAAGCAGTTACTTAGAAGTATCAAGAACCAAGTCCGTTTGTGAAAACCCTGCTCGGTGACATGATTTTAAAGGACATGGAAGAGTAAGTGATGATATCTTTTGGAATTCTTCCATGTATACTATTTCTTTCAGCTAAGATTTTACAAGGGTTGTAAAACATTAAGTTCAAAGTTTTGAGCCTTATAAGTTACCTAGAGAAAAATGATTGTGTATTCTTTATAGTGGAAGAATGTAGCATAGACCTAAGTACCACCAAAAGAAATAGGAATGAGACAGAGATGGACAATTGGACAACCAAGAAAAGGGTGGATCTATTTTATTGGACAACTGGCTTATAAATACTTGAACATCTTTATTATTTAAAATAATTTTCAAATATATGCTACAGTTGGCTATTTGTGAAAAGTCAACAAAAGTATGATAGAGTTCATTATGCAATGAAAACTATTTCAAATATCAGTGCAAACAATTTGTCTTGATTTTTTTAAGTAATGGAAATTAAAAATTTGAGCCAGGCATTAATGTTTATTTGTAATCACAGCAGGTGTCTGAAGGCGCTGAATCACAAGTTTGAGGGCACTCAGGACTATATATTGAAGACTGTCAGAACTCTCCTTCTCTCAGTTTCTGTCTGACTGGATTGCTGTCTCTCTCTTGCTCTCTCTCTGTCTCTCTCCCCTCTCTCACACACTCACAAAGAGTTAGAAATTTAATGGAACTATCTGTAATTTGTTCAATTATTTTTAATTCAAGGGTGTGCATTTAAACTATAGGATGGTCTGTCTGAAATGAATACTTAAAGGAACATGACATTTCAGCCTTACCATTAATCAAATTTATATTAAAGGTTTTCCCAGATATATGAAGAGAACATTAACAATTGAGAGGAAAAATACACCTTTTGGCAATTGTGGAAGGAAGCGTGGGAGACTGTCCTGACCATATCTCCAGATGTGCAGATATTTCAGGGTTGAGCTACCAGACCTAGTGTTTCCAGCCTACTGAGATATGAACAAGGAAGGCCACTGCCCAGGGATTCTAAACTGGGCAGAACATCCCAAATACACCTCTGTTACCCAATGTCTGTGTAGAATGAGGCACCTTCCTTTAAAATAAGATTTAAAAAAACATTTTAAGGTATCACTTTTAACAGAAACAGAGCATATAATAGAAAATAAGGGAAAATCCTATAGCTTGCTCACTATGCAGAAGAGACAGGAAATAGAGCAAGGTAAGGAAACAAAGTGTTATAGTGTGGATAACTAAGTAATGGCCTCCAAAGACACGCTAATCTTAGACTTGAGACTTCATTGTCAATTTGTGGGTTTGGAATTGTCTAGGGAACACACCACTGAAGGTTCTATGCCCCAGTGTAGGGGAATGCCAGGGCCAGGAAACAGGAGAGAGTGGGTCGGTGAGTAGGGGGAGGGGGGAGGGAACAGGGTTTTTTTTGTTTTTGTTTTTGTTTTTGTTTTTATTTTTTTCTTTTTTGAAGGGGAAACTGGGAAAGGAGATATCATATGACATGTAAATAAAGAAAATATCTAATAAAAAAAAGATGTTTAACTAAGAAAGGAAGATCCACTCTGAATATGAACAGCACTGTTTATGGCTAACATTACAGATTGATCAAAAGTAAAGGTAAAGAAAGACCAAGAGGAAGAAGAAAGAG
>NW_022196897.1:35229777-35241455 GCF_008632895.1 Mastomys coucha
GAGGAAGAGAAGGAGAAGGAAGAGGAGGAGAAGGAGGAGGAGGAGGAGAAGGAGGAGGAGGAGGAGAGAGAAACAGAAGAGAAAAGAAAAAGAAGGGGCCCACTGAGAAACAGTATATATCCCTCTATTTCTGACTCACTGTGACTAGCCTCCTCCTATTCCTGCCTTCATGCTTTTCCTGGCAAATTTCATACCCTCAAATTGTCAGCCAAATAAAAACCTTTCTTTGTTTCTTTGGTTGCTTCTGTCAAGTATTTCTTCACACAAGGAAAAAGTATTTAATACACTGAAATTTATGAATTTTATCTTATGTGGCCAAAGGGGAATTTAATGAAAAACTGAATAAAGAAATGAAAGAAAGATTGCTATAGATTATCAAGGTCAGAGCTAAATGTAGTCTTAAGTATCCTGATAAACAGAAGAAGAAAATCCACACATAGGTGAAGTAATGTGATTCTACAAACAAGAAGGCTCCTGAATGATGGAAACTGTAGGAATAGACTAGTGGCTGAGGATTCAGGTAGGGTCCAGCACTGAATGAGGTAAGGAACTGAAGCCTCCAGAAGAATTTGTTTGTGGGCAATGTGATTTTAAAACACTTATAAATCAGTTTCTATACTCAAAATTGAGAAAGAATAAATTTCATTGATTGAGGTGATTAAATCTATGTTGACTAGCTGTAATAACCAGAGAGAGTTAGTACACATGGTAACCAAGAACATAGTTGTCAGATTCAAAGAAATTAGAAAACTGTCCCTAACACTGAATAACTAGGGACTTAATTTCCAGTAAATTCAGCTTCCTTGTGTTGTGCATAATTAATGAAATAGTTCATGCAAACCATTTCAACAGAAATTATAACACAGAATGTGTTCAGTAATGGGATCTTATATCCTTATGGAAGGGAGGATGTGACAATTGCTGAATCCAACCAAGTCCCAGGTACTTCATGGCTTGAAAATCATCTCAGCTCCAAGAGTATTTTAGGATGTGGAGATTTCTGTTTAACATTATTTTCCCAATTAGCAATCTGTGATTGACAACATGCTTTACCTGTGTAGTTTATTATTAGACCATGTTAAACTCCAACACTAGCTGGAGCTTCTCATAACCTGGGAACAGATTTATTAGAGATGTTTTTAAACCAAACGCATTCAAGGTGAAGATATCAAATACAGTTGACAGGAATGCAGTGTCAGGAATCTGTCAGATCTTGCTCCCAGCTTTAGATTATTCATGAATAAAAATAAATCTATTGGATATTAATAGGAGACTAATAATGAGACAAATACCAGGCCCATTTATTCAAAATAATTTTAATGATAAATTTCAATAAGTTATTTTTGTATCTAAAGTCCCAGAGAATCAGATATCTTTGCCACCTTGTTTGGCAAATCAAAAACAGTATGTACTCCAACTGAACTATAATACTCTTAAAGAATATTACTTCAGTAATATAATGCAAAATTCCCCTTTACTCTTACAATCTGACATAATCTTTTTCTCCCTTAAAATTACATGTTGATGAATGTAAGTGACATTTGAAGAATTCCATTTCCTAGTTTTATTTGAACTAAAGTAAAAAAAAAAAAACTTTAATGATGTCCACGAAGGCATCATTTGAGGATAACAAGTTAATTGGTTATAAAGTTTATTCACAGACTTACCAACACTGTCTGTTTCTGTGGCAACACAAAGATAGTTGTGGAAAATGAATCTTGGTCTGATCATAATTAAACCCTCAATATAGACACAATTCATATCTTCAGAATCCTCTCTACCATGGCAACCAGGACTATTTGGGCTCTGCTTATTCTGGGGATACTGCAGGATCCAAATGTCCCAAACAGCAGTAGCTTTTGATCAAACTCCATCACAGTAGATCTAAAGAAGATCTGTAGTTCATGCCAGTGTCTGTGAAACTGTCTTCCCTGTCTTCATACTCATTAGCTAGTTAACTTGATGTTCCACTAGCAGGTGCTTAGTGGCTATATAAGGCTCCAAACAAAATTATACATGAAAAACTAAAACTCAGAAAGGGGAAGTGATTTCTTTCAGATTATGTATTTCATCACCTGGAGACCAAATATTAGAACTCAAACATCTCAACTCCTCACCTCATTCTTCTTCTTCCAAACCATTGGAGACACAAATTATAAATGGTCTGATAGTAAACTATGTATAATCTGAAAATGTCAGAATTTATGATTTATACTTCAGATTAAAAAAATCTCATGGCTAACTACCCAGAAGATGAGAGCTTATTTTTCAGTATTACTAAAGAAGCTTCCAAGTTCACCTTTAACATAGAAGAAAATAAGTGGACCTCAAAAGTTTCTGTGAGGTTAGGGAATCTCTAAACAGCCATAAATTCAGTGAAAGGCCATTGCCATAAGATCTGTTCCCAACTGTCATTCCTACCCTCTCTTCAAGTGCTTATCTTCTTTGAACTATCCTATCTTACTTTCCTCCTCTCCATGATTCAGAGATTAATTAGGAAAGCTGATGACAAAAAAATCAGACCTGTCTGCTAATAGAGGATAGAAAGGTCCTGAAAGGTAGAAATTTGAAGTCACTTTGTTTTGGTTTTGGAGTAGTGTCCATTTAATACTATACACTAAATCCCTTGCTCAGTGTCTTTTACATAGTGAAATTTTTGCTGAATAAAAAACAAAGTTAATAACTCATGCCTACTGTGACACATTTATGTTTCACTCAAAATACTTGCAAAACCAAAATCAATAATTGTGTCTGTGATAGTTTGAATAAGAATGAGCACCATACACTTGTGTATGTTAATATTTGTCCCATTCATATTCAATAGTGCCATTGAATGACACTATTTGGAGGTGTAGCCTTGTTGAAGAAGTGTGTCAAAGGTAGACTTTGAGGTCTTATAAACATTTTAAGTCTAGTCAGTGTGTCTCAGTTCCTTTACTTCTGCCTGCTAAACTGGATGTAGAACACTCAGCTTCTTCTACAGCACCGTGTCTGCCTGCACACAACCATGTTTCCTGCCATGATGATAATGGACTAAACCTCTAAAGTGTAAGCCAGACCCAATTAAATATTGTTCTTCATAAGAGTTAACATGGTCGTGGTGCCACTTCATGGCAATAAAATCTTAATTTAGACAGAAGTTGGTACCAGGGACTAGGGAATTGCTGTGACAGGTCTGACCATGCTTTGGTTTGTAGAAATGTGGACTTTGGAAATTTGGAAAACTTTAAATGGGACTTAATGAGCCATCTCACTAGGAATATAGAAGACAGTGGTGCTGAAGGTGATTTGAACGGTGAAGGTATGGCTCAACATGTTTTAGAGAAGAATATTAGTTTATGGCCTAGAAACTATTCTTGTGATATTTTGATTAACAATGTAGCTGATTTTTATCCTTGTCTGAAAAGTATGCCTGAGGCAAAAGTCAAAGTTTTGGATTAATTCTATTGGGAAAAGAAATCTCAAAACAGCATAATATAGACTCCATTCTGTGGTTATTAATGTTCACTCTTATTCAGATTTATAATGAAAAGGAGCAAGCAAAGCAAAGAAACAAAGACAATATACAATTTGAAAAGATAAGGGGGCATCACAAAGTAGAATAGAGCTAAATTCTGTGTTTGAGTTGATAAACTGATTAAAGAAATGCCTGATGTGAATCATCAGGGATCCATTCCATATACAGTTACTAAACCCAGGCACTATTGTGGATGCCAACAAGTGCTTGCTTACAGGAGCCTGATATAGCTGTCTCTTTAGAGGCTCTGCCAGTGCCTGACAAATACAGAGGTGGATGCTTTCAGCCAACCATTTGACTGAGAACATGGTCCCCAATGTAGGAGCTAGAGAAAAGACCCAAGGAGTTGAAGGGGCTTGCAGCCCCATAAGAGGAATAATAATATAAACCAACAAGTACTAGTTCCCAGGGACTAAAGCACCAAAGAAAGAATACACATGGAAGGATCCATGGCTCCACCTACATATGTAGCAGTGGATGGCCTTGTTAGTCCTCAGTGGGAGGAGAGGTCCTTGGTCCTGTGAAGGCTCAATGCCCCAGTGCAGGGGAATGGCAGGGCAGGGAAGCAGGAGTGGATGGGTTGGTGAGCAGAGGGAGGGCAGATGATATAGGGGGTTTTCTGGGGGGATCCAGAAAAGCAGATAGGATTCTAAATGTAAATAAAGAAAATATCGATTTTTTTCTCTCTGGTGAGTTTCTAAGGTGGGACCAGCCAGGAGGCACAAGCCTCAGAAGGGGCAGGGAAGCTGGGATAGGATCCTTTCTACCTCCATCTACACCTAGGAAGGATGGTGCATCCACAGTCCTCTCTGCACCTTTCCTCCAAGCAGAGAGCCTATCTCTAGGGTGTGCTCTGACCCCAGGACTCAGGAGGGACAACTGATCCACAGCCCTCTGCACAAGGGTTATACCAGAGAAGAGCTAATCTCCCAGAAGTGTTGACACAGACTTTTAGACTCACAGAAGTAACAAGCTCCAGCTAGAGACAGCAAGAACATCTAACACCAGAGATCAACAGATGGCGAAAGGCAAATGCAAGAATCTTACCAACAGAAACCAAGACTACTTGCCTTCATCAGAATCTAGTACTCCCTCCACAGCAAATCCTGGATATCTCAAAACATCAAAAAAGCAAGATTTGAGTCTAAAATCATATCTCAAAATGGTGATAGAGAAATTTAAGAAGAACATGAATAACACCCTTAAATAAATACAGGAGAATACAGGTAAACAGGTTCAAGCCCTTAAAGAGGAAACACAAAAATTCCTATAGAACTTTTTATCCTAAAACAAAAGGATATACCTTCTTCTCATCACCTCATGGTACCTTCTCCAAAATTGCCCATATAATTGGTCACAGATCAGGCCTCAACAGATACAAGAAGGTTGAAATAATTTCTTGCTTCCTATCAGATCACCATGGACTAAGACTGCTCCTCAATAACAACATAAATAATAGAAGGTCCACATACACGTGGAAGCTGAACAATAATCTACTCAATGATAACTTGGTCAAGGAAGAAATAAAGAAAGAAATTAAAGACTTTCCAGAGATTAACGAAAATGAAACCACAACATACCTTAACTTATGGGACACAATGAAAGCAGTCCTAACAGGAAAACCAATGGCTTTAAGTTCCTCCAAAAAGAAACTGGAAAGAGCATACACCAGCAATTTGACAGCACATCTGAAAGCTCTAGAGCAAAAAGAAGAAAATTCACCCAAGAGGAGATGAAGTAAGGAAATAATCAAACTCAGGGCTGAAATCAACCAAATAGAAACAAAAAGAACTATACAAAGAATCAACCAAACCAGGAGCTGGTCCTTTGAGAAAATCAACAAAATAGATAAACTCATAACCAGACTAACTAGAGGGCACAGAAACAGTATCCTAATTAACAAGGTCAGAAATGAAAAGGGATACATAACAACAGACACTGAGAAAAAAAAAAAACATGAGATCTTACTACAAAAACTTATACTCAACAAAACTGGAAAACCTGGATGAAATGGACAACTTTCTAGACAGATACCAGGTACCAAAATTAAATCAAGATCAGATTTAATAATGATAAATGTTTTATACAGTCCCATATCTGCTAATGAAACAGAAACAGTCATTAATAATCTCTCAACCAAAAAAAGTCCAGGACCAGATGAGTTTAGTGCAGAGTTTTATTAGACCTTCAAAGAAGACCTAATACCAATATTCCTCAAACTATTCCACAAAATAGAAACAGAAGGTACACTACCCAATTCATTCTATGAAGCCACAATTACTCTGATACCTAAACCACAGAAAGACCTAACAAAGGAAGAAAACTTCAGACCAATTTCCCTTATGAATATCGATGCAAAAATACTCAATAAAATTCTTGCAAATTGAATCCAAGAACACATCAAAAGGATCATCCATCATGATCAAGTAGGCTTCATCCCATGGATGCAGGGATGGTTCCATATACAGAACTCCATCAACATAACTCACTATATAAACAAACACAAAGAAAAAAAACCATATAATCATCTCATTAGATGCAAGGAAGGCATTTGACAATATTCAATATCCCTTTAAGCTAAAAGACTTGGAAAGACCAGGAATTCAAGGCCCATACTTGTACATAGTAAAAGCAATATACAGCAAACCAGTAGCCAACAACAAACTAAATGGAGAGAAACTAGAAGCAATCCTACTAAACTCATGGACTAGACAAGGCTGCCCACTCTCTCCCAACCTATTCAATATTGTACTTGAAATCCTACTCAGAGCAATTAGATAACAAAAGGAGATAAAAGGGATACAAATTGGAAAGGAAGAAGTCAAATTAACACTATATGCTGATGATATGATAGTGTATTAAGTGACCCTAAAAGTTCCACCAGAGACCTCTTAAAACTGATAAACAACTTCAGCAAAGTAGCTGGATATAAAATTAACTAGAGCAAATCAGTGGCCTTCCTCTATACAAAGGATAAACAGGCTGAGAAAGAAATTAGGGAAACAACACCCTTCACAATAGTTACAAATAATATAAAATACCTTGGTGTGACTCTAACTAAGCAAGTAAAAGATCTGTTTGACAAGAGCTTCAAGTCTCTAAAGAAAGAAATTGAAGATCTTAGAAGATGGAAAGATCTCCCATGCTCGTGGATTTGCAAGATTAGTATAGTAAAAATGGCCATCTTCCTGAAAACAATCTACAGATTCAATGCAATCCCCATCAAAATTCCAACTCAATTCTTCACAGACTTAGAAAGACAAATTTGCAAATTCATCTGGAATAACAAAAAACCCAGGATATCGAAAACTATTCTCAACAATAAAAGAACCTCTAGTGGAATCACCATCCAGGACCTTAAGCTGTACTACAGAGCAATTGTGATAACAACTTCATGGTATTGGTACAGTTATAGGCAGGTAGATCAATGGAATAGAATTGAAGACCCAGAAATGAACTCACACACCTATGGCCACTTGATCTTTGACAAAGGAACTAAAACCATCCAGTGGAAAAAAGAGCATTGTCAACAAATTTTGCTGGCTCAACTGGTGATTAGCATGTAGAAGAATGCAAATTGATCCATTCCTATCTCCTGGTACAAAGCTCAAGTCCAAGTGGATCAAGGGCCTCCACATAAAACCAGATACACTGAAACTAATAGAAAAGAAAGTGGGGAAGAGCCTTGAGCACAAGGGCACAGGGGAAAATTTCCTGAACAGAATGCCAATAGCTTATGCTCTAAGATTAACAATTGACAAATGGAACTCATAAAATTGCAAAACTTCTGTAATGCAAAAGACACTATCAATAGGACAAAACAGCAACCAACAAATTGGGAAAAGATCTTTACCAATCCTATATCTGATAGAGGACTAATATCCAATATATACAAAGAACTGAAGAAGTTAGACTCCAGAGAGCCAAATAACCCTATTAAAAATGGGGTACCGAGCTAAACAAAGACTTCTCAACTGAGGAGTAATGAATGGCTGAGAAGCATCTAAAGAAATGTTCAATATCCTTAGTCATCAGGGAAATGCAAATCAAAACAACCCTGAGATTCTACCTCACACCAGTCAGAATGGCTAGGACAAAAAACTCAGGTGGCAGCAGATGCTGGAGAGGTTGTGGAGAAAGAGGATCATTACTTCATTGCTGGTGGGATTGCAAACTGGTACAACCACTCTGGAAATCAGTTTGGTGGTTCCTCTGGAAATTGGACATAGTACCACCAGAGGACCCAGCTATACCACTCCTGGGCATATATCCAGAAGATGCACCAACATGTAATAAAGACACATGCTCTACTATGTTCATAACAGCCTTATTTATAATAGCCAATAAGTGGAAACCACCCAGATGTCCCTCAGTAGAGGAATGGATACAGAAAATGTGGTACATCTACACAATGGAATACTACTCAGCTATTAAAAACAATGAATTTATGAAATTCTTAGGGAAATGGATGGATTTGGAGAATACCATCCTGAATGAAGTAACCCAATCACAAAAGAACACACATGGTATGCACTCTCTGATAAGTGGATATTAGCCCAGAAGATCGGAATACACAAAGTAAAATCCACAAACCACAAGAAACTCAAGAAGAAGGAAGACCAAAGTGTGGATACTTCATTCCTTCTTAAAATGGGGAACAAAATTCCCATGAAAGGAGCAGAGACTAACTATGGAGCAGAGGCTGAAGACAATCCAGAGACTCCTCCATCTGGGAATCCTTCCCATACTCAACCCTCAAATTCAGACACTATTGTGGATTCCGGCAAGTGCTGCTGACAGGAGCCTTATATAGCTCTCTCCTGAGAGGCTCTGACAGTACCTGACTAATCCTAGAGGCTCACAGCTGTCCATTGGACTGAGTACAGGGTTCCAAATGAAGGAGCTAGAGGAAGGACCCAAGGAGCTAAAGGGTTTGCAGCCCCTTAGGATGAACAACAATATGAGCCAACTAGTACCCACAGAGCTCCCTGGGACAAAACCACCAACCAAAGTGTACACATGGTGTGACTAATGGCTCCTGCAGCATATGTAGCAGAGGCAGGCCAAGTCGGTCATCAATAGGAGGAGAGTCCCTTGGCCCTTGAAGGTTCTATGCCCCAGTGTAGGGGAATGTCAGGGCCAGGAATCAGGAGAGAGTGGGGAGGTGAGCAGGGGGAGGGGGGAGGAAACAGGTTTTGTTGTTGTTGATGTTGTTGTTGTTTTCATTTTTTTAAATTTTTTTTCATTTTTTCAGAGGGAAACTGGGAAAGAAGATATCATATGGCATGTAAATAAATAAAATATCTAATAAAAAAGAAAATATCTAATAGATAAATAAATAATAAATAAAAAAAGAAATGCCTGTTGTTAAAGGGAAAAAAGGGAGTTGTGAACACATACCAAGATCCCACCCAGCTAAGGTTCGATTTTGTGAAGAAAACTTAAAGAAAACCTCAGAACTAAACATAGTGGTACATGCCTTTAAAACCAGAACTCCAGGCGCATAAGTGTGATGATCTCTGAGTTCGAGGAGAGCCTAGTCTACAGAGTGAGTTCTAGGACAGCCAAGTTTAGGCAATGATGGAAAATAAAAAGTTGGCGAAGATGTAATGGGATGAACAGGCCCCAGCAAGCAGCATAACTTGGCTGCTTTGACTACATGGTTTTGGCTTTAAAGTCAAGGACAGAAGAAAGGGCTTATGAAATTTCTTTCCCCAACTAAAGACAAACACTGAAGCCAGGCATGTGTCAGGGGTGTCCCTACTGGAGGCCTAGAGAAGCCACGGTGTGAAACTATGAAGGTGAAGTCTGGATTGCCTTTAGAGACCCTAAGACCCTGGAGATGCCAGAGTTAGGAGATACCTGCCAAGGAAAGCTGCTAATGACAAGTGGATCTATCCCAACAGAAAGAAATGTATTACAGTTGACAAAGCTGAAAAGAAGTTGGAAAACTAAAGCAAGTTTTGACATTAGACCCTGAGATAGAGTTTGGAGTTTACCAAGCTGGTTTGTGGTCTAGCTTTCATCCACTATTTCCTTAATATGTTCCTTTTCTTATTTTTAGAATGGTAGTATATATCCTGTGTAAGAAGTATGTGATCTGCTTTTTGATTTTGATTATACATGGGATTACAGTTAAGAAACTGCATAAATCTCAGAAGAAACTATACTTTGGGCTTTCAAACAGAGTTAAGACTGTTAAAGATTAGCAGGACTTTTGAAGTTAGATTGAATGCATTTCTGCAGTATGGTATGGTCACAAACCTATGGGGGGTAGGGAATAGAATCTGGTGGCTTAAATAGGAATGGTCCCTATACATTTATGTGTAGTCTTTAGTTATAAAAAAACAATCCACCAGCTGGGCAGTGGTGGCACATTCCTTTAATCCCAGCACTTGGGAGGCAGAGGCAGGAGGATTTCTGAGTTCAAGGCCAGTCTGGTCTACAAAGTGAGTTCCAGGAGAGCCATGGCTATACAGAGAAATCCTGTCTCAAAAAAAAAAAAAACAGATTAAAAACAAACAAACAAACAAGCAAAAAAACAAACAAACAAACAAACAAAAGCAATCCACGCTAAACCAACTATGTACTGGCATAGGCAGTTTCAATGGCCCCCATGGTTCCTGAGGCTAGCTTGCTACCAAGCCCCTCACAATTCCCTGGTCTCTGCTGTTAGCTGTGGGTGTGCTCTCACCAAGCAGCGCTCTGCTGTGGCTACATCTCCCATCGAGTTCGGTCCTTTGATCAATCTTCCCATTCCAAAGACTGGCCGAATTCTGCCCTGACTAAGTTCTTTCCCTTGGGCCTACCTGAGTCGCCACTAATGGAAAACACCAGACAAACTTTAACAAATCAACAGATGACACAACCACTGGGTGCAGAATCTATCGTCCTAAACTCATCAACTATTCTATGTTGAAAATCTTCCTTCCAGTGGCGGAAGTCACCACCAGGTCTAACCGTTCCTGGTCTACATCATGCCTCATCTTGCTCCCACCTCGCTGTACGAAAAGGGCTGTTCGTTCCTCCTGTGTACCCTCTTCTTCTCTAGGACCCAGAAGGCCTGCCTCTTCCTTTTTGTCCAACAATTTGCTTCTTGTCGTCTTTGTTATCTAATCAATTAATTAGGGGGAAGTTATGTGTGTGAATACTTGGTCCATAGGTAATGGCACTATTAGGCAATGTAATCTTGCTAGGGTAAGTGTAGCCTTGTTGAAGAAAATATGTCATTGTGGGAGTAGGCTTTAAGGTCTTCTAAGCTCAAGCCTGGACAGTGTGTCTCAGTTACCTTCCCACTGCCTGCTGATCTAGATGTGGAACTCTCACCTCTTTCTCAAGTACCAAGTCGGCCCGCATGCTCCCATGGTTCTTGCAATAATGATAATGAACTAAACCTCTGAAGTGTAAACCAGCCCAAATTAAATATTTTTCTTTATAATTGTTGCTGTAGTCATTGTCTCTCTCTTTAAAGCAATGAAACCTTAACTAAGACAGTGTTCAACATAATAGATATACCAGACCGCTGTTCTGTTTTTTTGTTTGTTTGTTGTTGTTTTTAAATAGCGTATCAACCATTCTGTACTTCTTACTGTCATCTACAGGTGGGAAAATAATACTTAGATTTTGCCCACTAGATGATCAAAGGTAAGTTACACAAGATCTTACAAGTAATTATCTAAGCATTTTTCCTTCTCCCGGCATTTGGACACTAAAAGATTAGTGGTAAGTAAGCCCAAACTGAAAGTTACTATGGATCCCTGAACATATAGAACAGAGTTCCTACATCATTACTACAAGCATCATCACTACCATTGGCTGACATTGCACTTACAGAGTATGTGGAAAACTTTCAATTTTTAAGTATGTGAGTGCATTCAAGCCACTATAATAAAAATCAATAAACGAGATAGCTTATCAAAAAAAATTACTTTTCACTGTTCTGGAATGGGAAGCTGAGAAGGGTAAACTCAGGGTGCCAACAGTGATCCTTAACTTTTTTGTTTCAGAGACAATAACTTCAAGTGGAATAATCAGATGGAGGATCAAAGTAGGTTACTGGTATTCTTCCGTAGGGGGGGGTTAAACCAATTCGGTATGGAGCTAATTACCTTCCAAAATCCATTCTTCGGTATTATCACATTGATGAGTCAGCTTCATTTTT
>NW_022196897.1:35241465-35271123 GCF_008632895.1 Mastomys coucha
TGGGTGTACAAATACCTGAGTCCAGCATTAAGCTACTTAGAGTTTTAGAAGACTTTTTCCACATACTCTGTCACACACTCTGAGATTGATTCCACATTTCTCATCTATCCTGCATATCCTCTATTAATGTCACTTGCAATAACAAAGCCTCACCTTTATATATAATATTTCGATTGATAGGAAAGGAAAGGGAATCCTAAACCTCAGTTCTCCTGCAGTGAGTTCTCAATAAACAACTCTGTCTCCCCACAGTTTTCACTAGTTAAATTTATTCCTTTAAATTTATTCTTTTCATATGTGTATACGAGGCATACTGATCAATCCATTTCTAAAAGCCAAGTGAATTAACATTCACAACTTCACGTTCTAAGTTAACGGGTAGGTTTGTAAAGAGAAAAGACGAATCTGAAAGTTCAACCCGGACACCACCTATCATTAATATCCATTTGCTTTGTGAGTGTAGAAACCAAAACCTTTGATTCAAAATTACAGATGTTCAGTAGAAAAGATACCTGGGCTTAAGCCTGACATGTTGGGAAAATAGCATATAACAATATTTAAATACTTTAGATAATTGCATGTAAATCCCTAACACATACAAGGCTATATTGCTTTCTATTCTTTATTATATTTTATGATTGCACATCTAATAATTTGTGGGATATTTCCCAGTTGTGAAATGTCCCTGATTGCCAGTGATTAAGATTAAATGAGAAGATTGCTCTCCTCCCCCAGGTGGTTGTTAGGAAACATCTGAATCATAGTGAGTTGCTGGGTGAGCTGAGAGAGTGCCTCTCCCTAGCAATCTGAGGTTGCAAAAGTAAACATTCAACATATGAGACATCAACACACTTATTTGCACTGCAGGTTACTACTCCAAAGTATCCATTTTCTTTATAATTTAGAAAATCAAAAGCTTCTTAGTTAGGAAAAGCAAGGCCATAAGCTTCAAGCGCTATAGTTTCATATAGATTAAGCCAAATGACACAATACTGATTCAGAACAGGTATTTGAGCTTCATAAGTGTCAGAACAATACAACTCTTCATTAATGATTGCATCAGCTAGATTTTTCGTGTCTCATTTTGGACCCTATTAAAATACAAAAGCAAAAACAGAACAATAAGGATGAAGTTAAAGCCAACAGGAAGAAGAGACAGGAATTGCCATTTGAAGTTGTATCAGCCTAAGGCAGCTGTCTTGAAGGAGGTGGGTACATGAGGCAACCCATGAAGACTGACAGTACCTCATCAAAATTCTAATAAATATATAGTGAACTTTAAACTATGTTAAAACCATGTCTTCTACTGTTTTTAGATAACTGAAGTGCCTACTGATTTACATTTATTCTTTCTGCCTCCTTGGACACCTACCTTCATTATTTTTGGCTAAGACCCATTTTAGTCCTCAACTGTTGCCTCAAGAATCACATTCCTGGTGTGAACCCTCTGATCCCTACAGACAGATACAATCACATTCTACTAACTCTCTCCTAACAATACATTTAGTTTTGAAAACCACTAATCATTCAAAAGCAGTTGTTCAATGCTCTTCAGACTCAAGGACAACAAGTTTGTGACACACTTGGTGGGTACTCAACAAATATTTGATGTTTTCATAAAGTGTCTCTCCGAGTAAGTTCTCTGAAGCTCAAAGAAGTCTACACCTTTCAAACAATCAGTGAAGGCAAAACTATTCTTATGTTAACATAAAAGAGACATTTTCCTTTTCATCCTGTTGTGACATTACAAAGCAGAAGCAGTTGTGGATGATGTAACTAGATCCAGAGCATGAGTCAGGCCAGTAACAAAGAAGGAACATCACTTACCCCACTCTTCCCTCACTGTCAATCACTTTCAGGAAATCCAATGCCCATTCCAATGAAGAGCATCCTTCATAAAATAATAAAATAATTCTAACTTTATGAAATATTTATCCTGAATACATATCTTTTACATATTTTATGTGGTAAGTTCATCTGTTTGGATTTAAAAGTACTGCTGCAGTAGAATAATTTTCTGATTAAAAAATCCTTTTCTGATTGAATGAGCTTCAGGATTACTTCCTAGGGCTTATCTTGACATAATGTGTTTATTGGAAAAAAACACCACAAAGCAAATAATCCAAAAATTGATGTTCAGATTTGGAATCTAGAGCAATTATGACATCATTGAAAGGAAGAAAACTGTATATTCAAAGGATACAACTGATGATGCAGATTATACAAATCAATGTTTTTAGACTTGTGGAAACTTTAGACTTCCATTTTATGCTTTGCCAAAGATAATTGAAGACTTTTATAATTAAAATCAGATGTAATATTACAAAAGAAAACCCTGGGTATTTAGTGATGAATTGTATCAACATTTACAGCTTCATTAGTATTTGTTGATCATTAGAAAATTAATTGCTAAGAGTAGACATTCAAATGGATGACTGATAGAAATATCTGTGTATAGTAAAAGCCTAGAGATAGAGAAGACCAAGACAGATTTTCAATCATACCCCAACAATGGTAGTCAAAGAGAAGCAAGGGAAACAGAAGGGCTGTATATCATCAGGTTTCATAAGATTTCCTGCAAGACCATGGGTTATGTGGAGTGGAAGTCAGCAATTTTAGGAGATCTGCCTTCTTGTAGGGATAGGATAAATGAATTAATTCACACTCTTCAACCCATTCTGAGCAGGGATGGGAACCAAGACATTTGTACAAATGTGCTGGATTTTGCATGGTAGTAACAATGTTGTCATCCAATTATAACCTCAGAAAGAAGAGCTAGGCTATGCATTTCCATGTAACCTTAATGGTGTAATGCAATGAACTGTAAATTACAAAAGAATCCAATGCATATGGTTACATAGCATAATCAAACTGACTTGAAAATACCATTGTCAGTGATGAGTTTGTCACATTAAAACTTGCCTTTCAGTAGCATTCATTTTTTAAGAACCTCCTATTGGTTGACTTTGATGCAGTATTAAAGATAAGCCTTAATATGGAAAAATATTCCTCTTTTTTCCAACCACTTATCCAATTAAGACAAGATTTTCTCCAAACATTAAACTTAAATATAAAAAATGTGTCTCAACATGTATAAGTCTGCAATTGTCACACATCTAAGAGTATACATATAAGCAACAAATAATTAGGGCATTCATGGTTTTAAACAACAAAACAAGGAAACAAATTTGAGTAGGTAGAGAATACAGAACTTGTCTGGGAGGATATGGAAGAGGATATCAAAATCCAATATATGAAATTCTCAAAGAAGTAATAAAAACTATTTTAAAGTGTCTCTAAGGTACATAATAAAATGATTTGAAAATATGGTAAAAGAAGACCACCATTCTTAAGAACTTTTTTTTCAGAAAGTAGAGTTAGTTTTTACCAAAATAAGTATTACCACATAGTAAATTCATTGCTATTAATTTTTTAAATGAGAAATATTGTGTTTCTAGTGTTGCAAGTATAAATAAATAATTCCCCCTTTAACAAAATGCTTTCAATAATTTTAAGGGTATGAATTTGGCCTAAGGAAGAAATCTTTTGCAACATTTAAAAATCATTACAAGCCAAGAACACAGTGGTAAACACTTGTAATCCAAACAGTTAAGAGCCTAAGATAGAAGAGTCATGAATTTAAGATCTGGTTGGGCTACAGCACCTTCAAGACCATCCAAAGATAGACTTTATCTTACAAATTGAAAAAAATTCAAATTTAGAGATATAGCTCACTGGGGCAGCACTCAACTATCTTGGTGCAGGCATGTTTTAGTCAGGAATTCTATTCCTGCACAAACATCATGACCAAGAAGCACGTTGGGCAGGAAAGAGTTTATTCAGCTTATTTCCACACAGCTGTTCATCACAAAAGGAAATCAGGACTGGGACTCAAGCAGGTCAGGAAGCAGGAGCTGATGCAGAGGCCATCAAGGGACGTTCCTTACTAGCTTGCTTCCCCTGGCTTCCTCAGCTTGTTTTCTTATAGAACCCAAGACTCCCAGCCCAGAGATGGCACCACCCACAAGGGGCCCTCCCCATTTGATCACTAATTTAGAAAACGCCTTACAGTTGGATCTCATAGAGGCATTTCCTCAACTGAAGCTCCTTTCTCTGTGATAACTCCAGCTTGTGTCAAGTTGACACAAAACCAGTCAGTACAAGGCACACACACATGCACACACACATGCATTCACACACACACACACAAACACACAAACACACACAAACACACACAGAAAGAGAGGGAGAGAGAGAGAAAGAGAGAGAGAGAGAGAAAGGGAGAGAGAGGGAGAGAGAGAGGAGGAGGAGTAGGAGGGAGAAATAGAGGGAGAGGGAGAGAAACAGGCAGACACACAGAACATGAGAACCATTGACTTCAGGTATCTACAAAAATGATACCCACAGTGAGGAAATAAAAAAAAGAAAACCTGGCATGGTAGAGGAGAAACTAGCTCTTCAATCAGAAAGCCAAAGTTCAGTTTTATCTCTAACATTTGCTAAAGAGAATGGTTAGAGAAGTGATAAAGCTCTCAAAGCATCTAGAGTCTCATATGTCAATAATAGAATCTCCTCCAAAGATTTTAAAGGTTTAAATCAAGTGTAAAGCACTCATTAAAGTTGAAGACAGCAACAAAAGTTCAATAAAGCTTCCTTTCCCATAGCAATTACTGATAACGTAATTGTTCATCTGCTAAGGATTTTCTCACATAGGAAATAATAACCACCTGCTCACCATACATACAGTAGTATGGAGTAAATAATCATTGAATGCTTCATACCAGAACTTTATAAAATACTTCTTTAAACTTATAGAAAACCCATGTCTGTTTAAGTTAGGTCATTTTTTTAATCAAATGCTGCTGGAAAAAAAAGGGGGGGCGTATTTACTTGAAAAATATTATGCATCTCGGTTTCTACCTTATCATTATAATATAACCATGCTCATGGGTGAATGTGTGTGCATTCATGTGCACATGAGTGCACACGTGAGCATGGGTTCACACACACACACACACGCACACACACACACACACACACACACACTAGTTTGAATGGGACACTATGGTGGTTTGTGTGAAAATTACCTGCAAAGGCTTAAATGTTTGAACACTTGGTTCTCAGCTATGGAACTTCTTGGTAAACATTGGGAGCTATAGTCTTGCTGGAGGAGATGTAGTATGACTGGGCACAGGCTTTGACGCAGTCCTTTTCCAGTGTGTTCTCTGCTTCCTGCTTGCTGTTGGAGATGTAAACACTTAACTATCACTGCATATTTATACTTTCTCTCCACTATTTATCATGAACTATAACCTTCTGTTTTCTTTTATACATTGACTTAATCATGCTCTTTTATCACAGCATTGGAAAAGTGCAGACATGTAACCATAAACACCAGATATAAGACTTGCTTGACTAATATAGAGATATACTTTTATAACCTTTGTAGAGGTAAATGTGGTTTCTGAAACAAACTGCCAAAATGTTAGCCATGAAAGAATCAATAAAATACATAACACTTAAACAAAACTAAAGACTTCTTCATATCCAAAGTAGATTTAAAATTTCAAGCTGTGCACTAGAATATGTATAATATACATATGTGCCTATAAAATATTGTTAAAATGTGTAACACATTATTTATAAAGAGCCATAAAAAGTTGCTATAAAGTGTCCAAATGACCTGAACTCAGACATAGTATAACAACATATTACATGTTGCTGATAATAAATACTTAAAATATGTTTGTAATCATCATATTAAAATTATAATATGGTATATAATTGAGGAAAAAGAGCAACTAAAAATGTTACTGTGCTGCCATGAGTTTAAAATGTTAGTTACATTTGAGCACAAGCTTGAATTAGAAAGAAGAACCTGTTATTTCTTATGAGCCATCAATTTGCCTCATAGGTATTTACCTATAAAATAAAATCATGTGTCCAGAAAAATAAATGGTTATGAATTTTTGCAGAAGCCTTGCTCATGACAGTGCAAAGCACAAATAATCTAAGTCTCTTGAAATGTATGTAGTTAGCAATGGGTATCTACTCAAACATTGGGAATGATCAACCAAACAAAAGATAAATTATTCCTGTGCACAACAACACAGATACATGACTAGACCCACCAAGGTGAAAAAAGAAGCCAAACACAAAACAATGCATAATTTATAATTCAGTTTATATAAAATCCAAAAGCATAATGAAAGTAGTTAGAAATCTGAGAGTAAGGAATGAAGAGAAACAGAGTTTCCAAAAAGGGCCACAGAGAATTGTGCAGGCCATTTCCAGATTATTGCATAGGTACAGGCCTTCCCTCAAGCAAGTCAGAGAAACTGTACTACAACGAAGCTTCTTCCCCATAATCAAATGCAAGTTCTTCATAGAACCAAGCCTAAAAACCCAAGCCTGAACTAGGCAGGGCACGTAGTTCAATACCTCTAGTCAGGTTTCTGACAACACCAGTTAGTAACGGCAGTGAAAACAAAGAAGACTGTACTTAACTACAGTGCCTTTACTACATTTTTTTTTTTTTTTTTTTACTGAAAGGTAATTGTGTAATCTCTAAAAACTAAGAATCAAGATTCTACTCAACTATCATTAAGATCTGAGTCACTTGTTCCATTGACTGCATGTTCTAAATGACTGGTCACAAGTCCACAGATTTTAATCATCATTTATCCACCTGTTCCATCCATAAGTAACAGAGTCAATAACATGAGAAAGTTTTAAGAACCTACTATATGTCAGACATCCATGAAACGATGCATATGAATAAACACCCAATGGTAACAACAAATTAAAAGAAGAGCAGAAACCATTTGACAGATGAGAAACCCAAGTATAAACACACAATAAATAATAGACACACTCTACATCCAAGTGGTCTTTCTCAATGGATCAGTCAACAATTTTTCTTCCTATTTGTTAAAGAAATTATATGTTGAAGTTTCTATAAAAAAATAAAAGTCAGATAAAGTTTCTAGTCTCATAGAGCTTATATTCTAGTCTAAAATACAGACAATTAAGGAATAAAATATTTATTTATAAAAAAGTAAACAATAATAAAGGATAAAATGTGAAAGGCAGCTTTAGCTAGATGTGACAAATCTGTACAGCCCTCCTAGTAGATGAATCAGTTGGACAATATCCAATGTGCTGAAGGTAGAAGACTATCCAAGCACACAATTAGAAGGAAATAAATTCAGGTGATAATAAATGATTGATGTGAACATGTCATCTCAAAGATATAGAAAGGAAGTAAGTAGGACAAAAGATGACCAGCTAAGGGAAAAGAGTTCAACCTCACATTTAAATGGTTCCCAGGTACTTACTGTATAGAACATTGTAGAACATTTTGCGATAAAGATCATTAGACATTAGGGAAACATTAGTGAGAAAAGATCAAGTCGTGTCCACTCTCTAAAGAGTTCAAAATCAGAAGAGGTTCAGCAAGAAACCACTTGAGCAAAATCCACTGCAAGAATGCAAATCAGAGATGGTGATGGTAATAAGACTCAAGAGAAGTGATTATATTCAATATGTGTTTTAGGGGACCATGGATTTTTGACTCATGGTGGCATAAAAGATGTGAGTCATGAATGATATTGATGACTTGACATATTGCTCTGTTCCTTCTTTATTTTCTTACCATAGAAGAATGAAAATTGACTTTACTTTTATCTTCCTAAAAGGGGAGATAACAACCGTAACCCTGCCTTGCAAAAGATGAGCAAGTTTCTATCTCTGGGGGAAAATTAGCTTTTCTAGTGGTACTGTTTTAGAGTTTAAAATTCATGCTAAGGAAACTCCAGACTATGACAAAATAAACACAAGATAAACAAAGCTATGTCAAACTACACTGTGTGTGTGTGATCCAGGCAACCAAAACAGTCTATTCCAATTTAATTAATTATAAAATGGGCATAAAAATATCCTATTCAGCAAAATGGATGAGAGAATATGGGATAGGGATGAATCAAAACTATGGGTCTACAAAAAAACTAAAGGGAATTTAATAATGTTCAAGTTGATCAAAAATTTAGTTAAAAAGAAACTGAAATGGAAGTGCCCTCTTTGGATGGCCTAAGCTTCTCCCAGAAATTACAGGTTACTGAATTATTAAATGTAACTCCCAGTATTAGTAGTGGGCACTTCCCCTTGAATGGTGGGTCAGAGACGGCCTCCAACAATAGAAGCATTTGCCACAGTTGTTAATGATCTATCAGCAATAGGTGCTGAGACTTATTGCTATAGGCACCACATACTTATGTCTTGGAACATGAAAGTGCTAGAGAGTATTGTGCAGGCAATGGGGAAGAATTATCACCAAAAGTTTTGCCTAGGTGTGGATCCTGTGTGTTGCACTGTCTACCATGCAGGCCTGAAGAACCCACTGGTGCAGCAGTGTCAAGTCAGTAGTGACAGTAAGCAGCTGTTTTTTGCTTGGATTGAAGACCTGCTATATAGGATGTAATTTATATGTGGTATTGAAAACCTGGTCAAAAGCCTACAGCAAGGGAGTCCAGAGACCTAACAGGGAAGTTTCTGATATTGTTTTGCTAATAGGACATTGTCTTAGGGATTTACTGTTATGAACAGACACTGTGACCAATGCAAGTCCTATAAAGGACAACATATAATTGAGGTTGACTTACAGGTTTAGAGAATCAGTGCATTATCATCAAGGCAGGAGCATGGCAGCATCCAGGCAGGCATGGTACAGGCAGAGCTGACAGTTCTGTGTCTTCATCTGAAGTCTGCTACCAGAATATTGACTTCCAGTCATCTAGGATGAGGGTCGTAAAGCCCACACCCATAGGGACACAGGTACTCCAACAAGACCACACTTACTCCAACAGGGCTACACCTTCTAGTAGTGCCATTCCCTGGGATGAGCATAATCAATCCATCACATACATAATGCCCCTTGAACTACACATAAACAATTACATTTATATGGATACATTAGTGTTACCATGACCATTTAGTCAGAAGTCTCTTTTTTCCAGTGTAAATTTTAAAAGCAAGGTTTCATAACTGGCCTCATTGCTGAAGGGGAAAGAAAAAGGACTCCTTAATGTTCACACATAAACTAGACTTCTCCATCACCTCACCCAAGGCTCAGAGGAAACAATTCCAAAGATGGAGCAGAATGGAAGAGTCAGAGCAGGGACTGAAGAGATAAATTGTCTTTGCAGCAGGAAGTCTTTGCTGTATTTTTATTCTTACAGAACTGACATTATTGGCACAACAGATGGGCAAGATAGGCCTATCAACCCCTTGCAGTGGGGTAGAAGGCCCCTTAAAGCCCACCTGACACTCATAGATAGATAATAATAAATGAGTGGCTGGCATCTGAGGCCCTGTCTCAACCTGCTTGTCTGTGGACACCTAATAATTTGCTGGGCAAGGGAAAGACATTTTCTTCAGTGGGTATGTCCAACAGTAAGGAGCCCATGCTGCTTAAATGTTCCTGTATCTATACTCCTAGAAGCAACCCCACTGAAACTCATTGGATCATCCAGAAGTAAAGAAATCAAGAGAGCACAAAGAGTAGGAAACTCAAAAGCAGAAGAGGTAGATAGAAAGAAAAAGAAGATCACAAGGGACAGGGAGTAATTGAGAAAGAGTAATAGGATGAACAGGATTTAAAATATGTGTGTATGTAAACATGTCATAATGAAACTCGTAATTAATACAACTAACATATGCTAATAGGATTTTTAAAACTTTAAAAACTCCACACTTTGCATACTCATGAAGTTGCTATGAAGATTAAATGAAATGAAGTGGATAAATGTACTTTAACATACCCCAAATATTGTTTCTCTTCAAACACAATAAAGGATTCTCTTTCCTTTCTTAGAATGTCTATGCAATGGATCTCTTGTTATAAATACCCCCAAGTCTCAATATGTTCTTGATCAAGACTCATTTGAAAAATGTCATATATCAAAGACTGAAATGAAGAATTGAAGACCTTCAAATGAATCCCTGTTTAGGTCGGAAAGAGCTATTAAATGTATAAAGAGTTTCATCTAAGGACAAATTCTACATTTCAGAGAGTAGCAGAGAGGACCACCTATGAACGCTGCCACACTGCTGACCCCTCTTACACTCACTGAATAACATGGTATTGTGTAACCAATGTGTCCTGTGTGCCTCGTCCCTGAAGCCTCCCTCAGTCTTTGTGACTGGAATTTATAATAGTATATCAAAATACTACTTTCAGGAAAGAACTACTGAACCCCCAAAGATCTTCTCAAGAAGAAGTTTGTGTGTCCACTGAGATTCCCAACTTCCCTGTTTTAGTAGGTTGTGGTCATTACTGTGTGATCAAAAGCTTTCAATGACAATTGCATATTATCAGGAGCAGTTAGAGGCAAAAGCAAGAGTTGAAACATCTATTCTGCATACTAAAAATGGCAAAAAGTTATGCTCCACAATCCATCCTACCAGGAGTGGAGAGACATCCTGTTTTTGAGGTAGTTCTGGCTTCCCACAACATCTCCTCCACCTACCATCGCTGCATCACTTAAGAGACTATATACATTTGAGTAAAGAAGTTGCTTTTTAAAATAATTCCAGAGAAATTGCTGGTTTTCTACATCATTGTATTTACCTGGTTCCTTCCATTTGATTTGCTTTTAGCATCTGCTTGAGAGAAAATTACTTAGAAAATTGGAAAATGAAGAGGAAACAAGGCAGACCTTTAAAACATATGAGAATTGAGGTTGGGGTGCTTGAAGACAAGTGCATTATCATAAGCTAAGGGTTTGCTAAAATGATAAAGTTGAGGAGAAGTAGATAAAGAGACAGTGAAGAGGATCTCAGAAGAAACTCTTATGATTTAAATGAAAAATATCTTCCACACATTCATGTATTTGAACAATTGGGAAGACTCTTACAGGCTTTTCTTACTTGTATACTTCATCTCTGGGAAATGAGAAGCTGTTCCTCGGTATAGCTCTCAAGGTTTCCTGATGTCTATTCACAGGTGATCTGACAATGCATTGCGAAACTCTGTATTAATTGTTAGTTCTGTGGGTTAGCTGACATTGTAATCCCCAATCAATAGTCCATCTTATAAAAGTGAACATTGCAAATTCCAAATAAGCAGTGATAAAAGAAAACCAGGTCAACCTTTTCCCTAATATCTGATATTGCTTGCCTTTCTTGTCACCAGCAAGAATCGTTAATCTTCATTGCACATATTTTTGTTGTGCTGCTTTTAAGTCTTACAGGTTTCCTCCATTCCTTCTACTTTATTTTAACATGACCTTTTCTAGGATGATGCATATGAGAGCAAGCCTTGGAGGAGAGGACATGGTTTCCAGTGTAGGCTTGCTTCACACTTGCTGTGTAGCTGAGGGTGATTTGAACTACTGATCCTCCTGTATCTGTTCTGATTTGTGTGGACCATCACACACAAACTTTTGTTAAAATGTAATTTTTGGAAAGAACAGTGTGATGATGTCCTCTGTTATGAATCAGAATGCTACACAAATAAGCAAATGCATAAAAATTAAAAACAAATTGTCACCATCCAATGAATACCTGAGGTAGGTTAGCTTGTCAGATCTCCTTAAGATAAGAGGCTGCAAACCAGCCACTCAAATGGCTTCCTCTTCTGTGGCTTCTTCTCCTCCAAGAGCACTCATGAGAATTACCTCTTAAGCCTAAGTTAAAACCACAAATTAAGAAGAAATAAATAAAACAGAGAAATGCTTAAGGATGTGGCATGTAGATATAGGAATCCCAGACCAAGCCCTTCAGCCCCTCATGGTGCTATAAACAAGGTAGGTACCAACAATGATCTCAGCTTCTTAGTAGTGGAAGGCTAAGCTGCAGTTCACACATTTCCAAAAGACCTTTTCATTGTTGCTCACACTACCAGACACATGTGCTAAATGCAGGCTGACCTTAACCTGGGGCAGCTGAATAATGCTTCTCCAGCTCACTCATCTCCCTGCTCCCTCATACTCCTTACTCCTGAGTCTGGCACAGCATCTTCACTCCCGGACCTCATAATGAGCACAGAGTATTTGTTTCACAAGAAGCTTTTTATGAAACCATGTGGATGGAGTTAGTAAAGTTTGCCCCATATAGTCAAAAAGGCCTGACATACTCAAAGACCCAACCACAGAAGTTTAACTGAGTTTTCCTGTTCTCCTGAAAAGGGATTCATCTTCCTGATACCTGACCTTTGATTGAGTTCTGTTTTCACCAGTTTCATCTTTTTTCATCTACCTTCTCTTTGAAAATAGGACTCTGATTCTCAGAATAAGTCTTTCATTCAGGCACAACCCTGAAGTGCAATGTGACTATTCCCTCATTACTGCCTCTAACATTCAACTTTCACAAACACAGTCTTAATCTTTGACAAGCTAGTCTAAAAATGAAGCTTTGCAATTTATCTTTTCATTTATACTTATATCCACACATTCATTAGTGTTATTTCAAATAAGCTCAAAGGTGGACATTAGCCACTTACTACCTACCAAGGGCTGATTTGGGATAGTACAGAAATACAAAATGTGTAAACTATTCTTTGCCTTCCAATAGCTCAGACAAACACTGAGAGACAATATAACACAAAGCCAGAGAGGATTGGCTAGTGTACTCTAAAATGAGTGGAGAAATAACTTCTTGAGTAGACAGTTCTGGTAAGAATTATTGCAAAAATATTTTCTCCAATCTGGTTATCCTAGAATGTGTAAACAAAGTTTCTTGGAATTAAGGAAGAACATTCCACTTGCGTGACACCACTTTCTCCTCACAGGATACACCTGTGACTCCCTAGTGGCTGTCTCTATAGAGAGAGACTCTCACATTGCATAATTTGTGCCATAAAAGTTGTTACCTATTATGGTTGTGATTATCAGAGCTCAACATATGCTTTAAAAATACTCTATCTTATCGAAGAAAAATAGTAGTATACTTCAAAATGTCATTCCTTTTGTCATATTAACTTGGAAATAGCATTTTATATTCTATGCCCTATAGTCAGACATTGACTATTAGAAAAAAAATCTTTTGGAGACTTTGATAGGCTCAGTGGAAGACAGTGTATTTTCCTACCCACCTTCCTTCTTTCAGTCTGTTCTTTTTCAGAGGCTGTCCTTAGAGGCTGTACTTTGTGGTATTTTTTATGACTTCTTTAACTTGTTATTCATTTGGTTTATATTCCCTTTTAATCCAAATAAAACCACCCTATGTGCATTCTACCATAGCATAACCCATCTCAAAGTTTTCTAACATCATTGTCATAGTAGTTTTTTCACTGGATATTTTATTTATTTACATTTCAAATGTTATCCCCTTTCCCATTTTCCCCTCTGCAAACCTTCTATTTCATCCTTTCTCCCCCGGCTTCTATGAAGGTGCTCTCCCACCCATCCACCCACTCCCACCACACCACCCTAACATAATAGTTTTATACTCTATATATAAGTTTCCTATATCACTTCCCTTATTTTCTCATTGTACTAGCAACCTCAGCTAAATCAACTTAGGATATGTAACATATCAAAGTATGGTCACTATTTGATATAAAATCCATATAATGGCTACTAAAGGAGAGCTGTGCAATTCAAAACTTGGTACATTTTGATCTGAAGCTCAAGGGAAGATTAAGTGATCATATGACCTTTTGAATTCCTCAACTAGTGAGGAATGTTGATTTAAATTATATCCTAAGGGGAAAAGGATTAGACTGGGTGGAGTAAGGGCCACTCAGAGTAAAGCTACTAAGAAGTTGCCAATGAATGTGGTATATCACAAGGCCCCAAGGCCACTTTCTGGATGCTCTAAATATCTGAATAAGAGTATGTGGCGCTGAGAGCATTCCTCACCTGCCTTCTACTGTTGGCAGGGTAATTAGTGCCATCAGTTAAAATCTTCACCCTAATCTGAAGAAAATGCAAGTGTAAGGGAAAAGAATGAAGCCATATTCTATGATTCTTACTTTTCTAATACCTGTGTGGGATAGAAGGAGGCTTGTCAGTAGAATCATATAAGGTCATATTGTTCTGATAATCAATGGGAATACTGTGATTGTTCAAAGGGAAAAGAATGTCTCACATAGTATTAAATACTATTGAACATAAGTATATCTGTGCACATGATGATCATGCTGTTGTATGAATATAAAAACCACAGTATTTTTTAATAGAGTGGATAGGCAATAGTAATTGAAATCCTTGGGAGGTTCTACTTTGAGCTGTACATTACCCAGGTCTCTCTCAAAACAGGGAGAGATTGAAAAACGAGCAATCCATTAGGTGATCAGAGAAACAAAAATAATCAACCAAATCAAGAAGATGGCTACAATTGATGGGTAGGCACTCAAGTAAGCAGAGTACTTATGTTTGAAGCATATTAATGGCACTACTTGGCTTTTGAGGGAGTAAGGTCATAGAGATTGTGTTAGTGTTCACAGCCTGGTTGAAGCATAAATTAAAAAAAAATGGAGCTTTTCAATTGGTATGCATTCCAACACAACTGTAAATGGCTATTATCATACTTCTGTAGAGGCTCAAAATCTGCAAAGAAAATCCCATCCCACTAAGCAGTACACTGCAGAGAATGTGACTTAGTTTTCTGGCTGCCTTATTCTAGTGCCTGCTGCTTACTATTTAGATGGAATTTATAGGCTGAAGCTGCTGACAGGACTCAGAAGCAACAGCAGCATTTTTTCTAACCCATGTCTTCTTTTATGGATATGCACTTTCCTAACAGAAACATTCCCATATTCCTTAATATTTTACTCTTGGGAAAGGAAAGGATAGTATAAGAGAAAATGCCATATCATACGGAGCATGAAATCTGGTTTCTTCAGGGATTAACTGGTCAAACTCGACAGAACTTGTAATGGGAAAATTTGCATTTACACAGTAAGAATTTCTATAGGAAATGCTTCTAGAGAACAAGAACTGGGGTGCAAAGCAAAAACCACAAGTATCTCCAGCCTCTGCAGCCACAGGACATAAGCAGACCCTGTTAGCATCAGCTGAAAGGAAAGGTTATGCCACTTTTATCATATCTATTATGCATTTATATTATTTTTAAACACAATATTTGATTGAGAATTTCTTATATGTGCAACTTACTGTTCTCATATTTACTCTTCAATCCTTCTAGAACCACTTCACAATTTTTTTTTTTAATTTTAGAATTCACCAAGTCCAGCTCCTCATACACCCATGAGTGTAGGACCATCCAGTGAACTGGGATGGATTTACCAGGGCCACTCTCTCTAAGCAACTATCAACTGTCAATAACTCATCAGCATGGGGTGAGAGCTCAGAAGCAATTCTTGGTCCATGCTACAATGATGAATGAATTGAACATGTACAGATCTCATGTGAAGAGTCACAGCTGCTCTGAGTTCATGAGGGCAAAAATCTCATCTTGTCTAGAGATGCTGTTTCCCCCAACTCTGTCCAATCTCACATCTTTCCATTTTTCTGCTTCCTCTTTCACATTGGTCCGAGAGCACTAAGGAAAGGAGGTGGTATATAAATGTCTCACTATGGGCACGTATCCTCTGCATTTTGATCATTAATGAGTGTGTTAACCATCATCCATTCAACAAAGAAACTTCACTGATGAGGTCTATGACCTATACTATCAATAGGTATAGAAATATACATATAGATGACAGTTTAGTTATCAAAATATAATAGTATGTTAGCCTTTGGGACCTGTGATCTCCATAGCCATTGATCTTGGTGAAATTAACAGTAACAGGCATACATAATACCTTTCAAAAATGTCTTACATACAAACATAAAACAATTAATTATTCTTATAATATTTGTGCCATGACTATATCTATGGACAAACCTTGTAGGCTTGTTGTTACTGTATCTCACAGAGTTCATCACAGGATAAGTTTATTGAAAACTTTCCTCCCTCAGCATCCTAGACTTTCAGGTCTATAACAGCAAGCTTGTGGGGAGAAAACTTTCTGGCCAGCATCAACTCTATCTGTTCATTTTCTGTGGCAAAAGTGTATGGTGTCTCTAGCAATAGTCTTACTATTAAGTTCTGGTACACAACCAAGAGCAAAGTCAATAATTTTTATAGTATTAAATTTTTCCAGGACACTCTGACCCATCTGGAAATGGAAGGACAGAAGCATCTCAACTCAGACCAATGGCTTCTGAAGAATCAGTAATCCTTGTGTAAGGTATCAGTAATTAAACTCACATTAAACATATATCTATATATAAATAGAAAGAAATATGAGAGAGAGAGAGAGAGAGAGAGAGAGAGAGAGAGAGAGAGAGAGAGAGTTCAATTAGGTATAGCCCTTATACATATATGTGTTTGAATGCTTTGCCACAGGGAGTGGTACTACTGGGAAGTGTGGCCTTATAGGAAGAGGGGTAGCATTGTTGGAAAAAGTGTTTCACTGTGGAGACAGAGATGTGAAGTCATATGCTCAATCTTTGCCCAGTACAAAACATACTGAGTCTCTTCCTGGCTGCCATTGGATCAAGATATAGAACTCTTGGCTCTCCCAGCACCATGTCTGTCTGCATGCTGTCATGCTTCCTGCCATGATGCTAATGGCCTAAACCTTTGAAACTGTAAAGGAGCCTGAATTACATGTTTGCCTTTGTAAAAATTACCTTGGTCATGGTATTACTTCACAATAGCAAACCCTAACTAAGACAGATAATAGATTAGTAGGTAGGTAGATAAATGATAGATAGATAGATAGATAGATAGATAGATAGATAGATAGATAGATAGATAGAGAAGAGAAATAGAGGGATAATATAAAAGACAAGCTTTGTTCAGAGTAAACAAAGGTGGAGCATAGAGTTGGTGATTGACAGGGGATGATGAGACATCCAGAGTAAACTGAAGTAGGGTGTAAAGTTGACAGTTGACTTGTGCCTGTGAAAGTGGTTCATGGGTAGCCAGTTGTATATTCCTTGGGGGCCTGTGAGAAAAATCTCAGGGGGAGCCAGTGAAATAAAAACAAAAATAGGGAAAGCAAGCTCCAACAACTTCACAAGTATACATACCTACATATATGTGTGTATATATATATATATATATAATCATATATATTATATGTGTATGATATATATTATGTATGTGTGTATATACACACACACACACACACACACACACACACACATACACACACATTTGGTGGATGGAGAAACCTTCAACGGGCAGGCTCTAACTAGTTTATTTTTTCTTCCACAGCTTATATATCCCAGGAAAATATTTCAAGCAGTATAAAAATTACAAGGTGATTACATTTTATTTTTCTTTTACTGAATGATTATGAGAAAACATTGTGTTCCCCAATACCTTTAAAAGAAACATTTTATGTAGTACAGGCAGAAAAAACAAATTTTCCCAAGAATCCACATATATTCATAAATAAGTAACTTGATATAGATTAATAAAGAGTAAGCAGACAAGATTATTTTCTCAGCCAGTTTTTCATTACTGGCCAGCAGTAATTTGCAGTTATAAGGAAAAGATCAACTATTATATTTGTGTTAAAAATATATCATAAAAATCTTAAAAGAATCACAAATCTGAATTTTTATAAAAAAAAATCAGTCATTTCTACCTTCTACCTTAAATCCTCAGTGTACACATCTATTCATTAACATTTTTTATTAAATTTATTAACAATTTTTTATTAAATTATATTAGGAAGCTGAGGGCAAAATTGGGTACAAGAGATTAATCATCACCTTGATCACCAATCCAGTTTCAGCAAAAGAGTTATGCCAGCCAATGCTAGTTGGACTTCCAGTGCTCTTGTTCTCTGACCTTTAAAAATCCCCAGCTCAGCTATTAAGAGTGTGCTATTCTAAACTTAAAATTGTTCCCTAAGATTTTCTTCATTGGAGCCATTGACAAAAACATCTTAACTAACAATCTACTTCTCCAAATTATTTCTAAGGATGGTGATCAAACCATGAATCTGCTTCAGTAGCAGTGCTTGAAAGGGACCAAACAATATTATTGTGAGTACCAATGATACACCAAGATAGGGAGCCCCAGCTGGTGTTTCCAGGGTGAGAAACAGCTAGAGCTGGGACAGATGTGGTGGTTCTCAATTTCCAGTGTATCCAGATGCCATTGGGTATCTCTATGAGCTAAGAACAGTGGTAATCAGGTCTGCCCTTTCCCTATGCAGCAGGCTAGAAGAGGAGACCTGGAAATGGCAGAGTCCATTAAGGTTCTGAGTGGATGCTGAAAGTTCAGAGGGGCTGGAAGAGAGAAGGTCTTCTCCAGGAGATATAGGTGCAGCTCTCTTCTATGAAGGCCCTCACCCATGGCGATTCTTGGTGAAGGAGATGGTCCTTGCTTGTCCAAACTATTTTATTTATGACAGATGTGGATTCATACATCTTGCTCAGGATGAACCAAGGATTCAATAAATCCCTTTTTCAGGAAGGGATGCCCAGGCAGGAAATCTCATTGGCTAAATAATTGGGGCATCTCTAGATACCTCATTATCATGGACAACATTAGGTTTTTAAATGCAACATGACCAGTTATTATGGTCCGCTCAGTGGGATGTCATGGTTACATGTTCCAGGACAGGTAGAGCCTCTCCAGAAGCTTGTTCCAATGCCTGCCATCGCCAATTATGAGATTTACTGCCAGGGTTTTGAGCCTATTCAACCTTACCAGCTCTTTTGTCTGGTGGCAAGGTCCTTTTGTCCCACGGTGAAGACTTGGAGAGCAGCAACCAGATCAATGCTCCATAACAGCATGTTGTCCTCAAGACAAGTAGTCCTCAGGGCTCTGTCTTTCTGTAGCACAGCCATTTTCATTGTGCTAACTGGAAGTCCACATTCCATGTGTTTTAAAGCTCTTTGTTTTCCTCTCATATGGGTCTCAACAAGATATGTATATATGTGCATGTGTGCATTTAATATGATAAATATCAGTTTAATATTAATTACATTATATATATGTATATATACATATATGTTTATACACACCCACAAAGCTTATGAAATAGGTTTCCAGGTAGTTTCTCAAGACATACCACAACCCTTACCTTCACTTACCTTACATTCCTACCTTACCCTCCCAGCCCTCTGTCCACTTAAACGTTTCCTTATTGCTTGCATTTTCCTCTTCATGTCACTTTCTTGAGATCTTTCTTTGTCCTTTCCTCACTGCACAGTCTCTTTTATATTTACTTACTTCCACAGGTACTCCAAGTTAAATACACACATCTAAAATTGGTGCTAGAATCCTGATATGAGTGAGAATGTTTGCCATTTGTTTCTCTAGAAATAGGTTGCTGACTCGGGACAATGTTCTAGCTAATCTATTTACCAGATTTCATTTTACCTGATTATTGTATTTTCAATGAGTTGAAAATTGAACTCAAGCCCATCAAGCATGCAAGATAGATATTGTACCCCTGAGCTTCTAAACACTTTCCTTTGTAATTTTAAAACCACAGAATAAAAAGGATATTTCCTCTGTTAATCTCTTTAGCTACTAATGAGAAACTAGGACCACTTAGAAGAAGCAAAGATATGAGTCTGTACCCCTTATCTTGGAGTCTCAAGATCTTGTTGCTGTAAGAAAACAATGAGGTGAGAAAACTAATTGCATTTAGGTCAACTCAGGTCAATAACTAGTAAGTCTAATCCACCTTTAAATGGAACGGACTGCAGTTCTTTGTCAACATAGAGAGAGATGCAGATGTTGGTTTGTTGATTGATAATAACAAGATATTTTCAATTGATACTTAATTTGTAGTTAAAGAATTGTGAAATAATTATTAAAGAAGATATTAGGGATTGAGGAAAAGGCTCAAAGTTTACACTGACTAATGGGCAAATATAAGGAGCTAAGTCCAATTACAAAATCTCAATGTAGCCAGTTACCTCATATCTGGCAGAAAAGGGAGAAGGTAGTAACTCACGGATGCCCAGGGCTAGCTGGTCAACCACACTAGCCAAAATGTTGAGTTCCAAATTCAGTAAGAGACCTGGCTAAAAATAATGTGACCAGAACATACAGTAGCATATATGAACTTGTGAAAGAACAAATTTGACTAATAAAAAATAAGGTGGAATATGAGTCTTAACACTCAGTTCCACATGTATCCATATGAACAAGTAGAAACACATAAATGTCAAGCACCTAGAGAGAGAGATAAAAAAAAAAACAGGATAGAAATATATGTATGAATTATACAACAAAGTATCAGGCCATCTTCCTTCATCTTCCTGATGTTATTGTCATCTTACATTTTGCTTTTGTGCCTATAATTTTAAAATAAAAAATGATATTATGCTTTTTTTAAAAAGATTTTTATATAGTTTTGTAGAATTTAAGATTTACTGTCATTTAAATTCTTCTACCATACTCTAAAACCTTAAAAATATATCTTGAAGCATGGAGGAGATCACAGACAAGTCAGTATTTGAGACTAATGTGGGCAGAATGAAAACATGAGCTGATTGAGACTGTGTAAAGTTGCATGACACAAGGAGCCTGGTCTGTCTACCAATTGCAAATGTTTTCATATCTAGATAAAGAAAAATGTGGGGAAGATCACTGTTTTAGTTGCTATAAATGTGAAAGCACAGACCATACAAGATAGAAATTTAAGAAATTACAAGTTTCTCAAAGTTATTACAGGATTAGAGGAGTTGATAAATGAACACTGTTGGAGAAGAATCACACACAGTAGGTGCTATGTGGGGTAAGTCTACTCTTACAGTAAAAGTGTATCCACAAGGTTGGGCAAACAGAGCAGAAGTGTGAATTTTAAATCTAAGTGAAGTTAAGAGGCTCAAGGAAAAGACAAGAAGTATCAATGGGGGAGTTGGAGAGGATTCTACAGATACAAGAATAGCTTTTGTTAGATGTGAATATGACAGTGTGAATTTCTGGTAAAAGTATTTCTAGAGCTAACTAGAGAAGAAATGGAGGAAATAATAGAAGATTAAGGAAAGGGTTTACATTATGAAAGGCCTTGCTTACAAGCAAAGGCAATTATATTTATACCATATGGATGATTGATAGACATTAAGTAGCTCTAATCAGGGAAATGACGTGATCATATGAGATTTATTTCTAGAAATGAAAAGATTGATTTTTGAACATCTTAAATGAAAGATATGGAAAGACCAGAGGTCTATGACTATTTCTGAAGTTAAGTGACTATTAAAGGTTAATGTATAAATAAAAAATTAATTCACCAAGTTTAGTTTCTTATCAATAAATGATAATTTAATGCCCTTTTCTAAGTGCTTCCTATACTGTGACTCTATAATAAAATATCCTGGGAATCATTGTGGTCATATTTTTGTTCAAATCTAATGAATAGGTTTAATAGAATAGGATCTGTGTGACACTCAGCAATGTGAACCAAATACCAAGCAGGATGCTTAATCCCTCAGCACAATTAATAATTTGCCCACAAACTGTGTATCTGACTCTTTGCACAGCAAGCAAATAACAAGCCATGTGGCCTTCAATGAGGTGGTAATGTGTCAGCTGTATTATGCTTCCACACCACTATTCCTTTTTCTAAGTTGTATTTCCATATTAGAAACATTATTCATTTTATTATGCAGCAGATAGCATTATTTTCTTATTGCCTAGTAGATAACATTCTACTTGCTTCTCAAACATTTGTTCTTTAATACACACACACACACACACACACACACACACACACACACACACCATTACCACCAACACCAACACCATTCCCCCAGAAAAACAAAAAGTTTTTTAAGAAAAAAACTTTAAGGGATTTTTTTTTTAGCCTCTTAAGAAATTTGTTGGGAGTCCCCATACAAACCCCCATTAAGCCAGGTCCCACAGAGTTTGGATGCCAGCATTATACTCCTAGTCACTGTACTACACACTCTGTCATATGTGAGAAAACCATATTTTATCAGAAATCTGAGAAACTTTGAAAACTCAAATAAGGCAGTATTCTTCCCTTACTTATAACTTGTTTCTATTCAGACACTGCTGCAGATTTACACGATATAAAAATGATTCAACTTGTTTGTTTAAAAGTTTAAAAATGAAAGAGACAGTTTCTTAGCTGGCTCCTCCATTTGCTTCACAGTGAGTCTTTCCCTCCTCCTTGTGGTCCACAAACATGGTCTCTGAGCTTGACCTGCCAGCAGTTCCAAAGCCAAGTTATTAATGATAAAAGAACACTGTCAATTCTTGACTATATATGATGCTATCCAGGCATGATGGTGCTTACCTGTAATCCTAGCACTTGAAAGAATTACTCAGAAAGATCTTCTGTGTGGGTTTAAGGGAAGGGAAGGACTATGAAGTGAGAAAAGATAGACATTCATAAACATTGTTACAAATCAATCAACAGTAATGTGGACAAAAAAGTGCCGAGACCTGGCACCCTTAGTAAGCTTTTCCTATCATAATCTTTTGATGTGAAATAATTTTAATAAGACCTGTCAAAGTCACCTTAATAGGCCCTAGGAATATTGCTTATCACCAACACTAATTATTCTAATTGTCATGACTTGAACTTATAGATATGGCAAGAACATATTTAATTAATTTGTTAATCATTTCTGAAGATTCATCCCAGAACAGAGATATCAAATTTAATAGACAGGAAGCATGCACACACTAGCCAGATCTGCAAAACACAATAAAACCAGAAGTAGCTCTTGGAAATCATTCCCCTTCATAGCCATGATTAAAAGAGAGACACTGAGTACTGAGATTCAGTGTTGCTACTGCCTGCTAAGTTAACAACCATGGCTTCACTGGGTTTAAGCACTTTTAATACAAGGGGAGTAAACAGTTATAGTAGGTCAACCTACTATTTGTTGACATGCTGAAATGGCATGGATACTAGTTTCTGTTTGCCCTTAAATAAATTAAGTTACAAGGATAGCTCTTTTCACAATATTTTGATTATTAGCGTTCTGAACTTATGTAATGCTCTACTTGAGAGAAGCATAAGGTCTACTTTGTTCATCAGCCAAATTGCTCAAGTAAGTGTGTGTGTGTGTGTGTGTGTGTGTGTGTGTGTGTGTGTGTGTGTGTGTTTAGAAACCAATACACAAAGGTGGAGAACAAGAAGTAAGGGAAGAGAAAGAATGGAAAGAAGGAGAGAAGGAAAGGGAGACAGGAGGAGGGGAAAAGCAAATATATTCATCATAAACACACAAAATAGAAATAAAGATATCTCTCTGACTAAGATCTGTTTTTTAAAAGAATCATATTTTTTAGTATATTTATCAAGAAGTTTTCATTTATATTTCACATATGATTTCAAAATGTTATTCATAATTGTTCTTACTTGGAAGCAACCAAGATGTTCTTTAGTAGATGAGTGGATCATCATTCAGTATACACTCAGAAAAGAGGATGCTATCCAGCACTAAAGATAAATAAGCTACCACATCATGAAAAGTAATGTTCTGAACGTGCACCTATAAGTGAAAGAATCTTGCCTTTAAAGGCTCCACACCTCATGATCTCACTACAGAAAGTGGAAAGTAGAGAAACAATAAACAATTAGAGGCTATCGGGAGCTGAAGGAAAGGAGGGTGAGTAGGCAGTGCACAGAGGATTCTAGTGACTGGATATCTATTCTTCATGACATAATGCTACAGTGAAATATACATGTCAGTATTCATTCATTTATCTATAGGTACATGTTAACATTCAAAACCGATAGTATAAAAACATTATATATTAGTCACAGCATAAACTGTATTTGCTAGGAAATAATAACATGTCCCTGCAGAATTATTATCCACAAATAGTGTGCCACTTTGGTGTGGAATTCTGTAGGAAAGAAAGACCATGTGAGCATGGTCACAGACGACGTATGGGAAATTTGTACTCTAAATATTTTTGCTGTGAATTTAAAATTCCTCTCACAAATTGCTCTTGAATGTTTTTAAAACAAAAGGAATACAAAATTGGAAGAATAAGGATAGGTGGACCTTGAAAGTATTGGAGAGCTGAAGATCAAAACAATGATACCATTTTTTTCTCTGGTGACTGTCTAAGGTGGACCAACTAGGCACACACAGGCTGCAGAAGCAGCAGAGCAGCTGGGACAGGGTCCTTCTTGTCTCTATCTGTACCCAGGAGCTAGGGTTGTTCCACAGCCCTCTGTGCTCAGTTTCTGCCTGGGGAAAGATCATCTCCAGGAAGTGCTCTGACACCCAGACTCAGAGGCGAGTTTGCCATTTTCTCTCTAGTGACTATCTAAGGCAGGACTAGCCAGGAGTGTACAGGTTGCAGAAGCTGTAGAGCAGCTGGGGCAGGGTCCTTCCTGCATCCATCTGCACCCAGGAGCTGGGGCTGTTCCACAGCCCACTGTACTAAGTTCCTGCCTCCGGAGAGCTGATCTTCCAGGAGTGCTGTCACAGGCTGACAGGCCCACAGGATGGACTAGCTCACACCAGAGACAGCAAGACCAACACCAGAGATAACCAGATGGCAAAGGCAACCCCAAGAACCTTACCAACAGAAACAAAGGATACATGGCCTCATCAGAACCCATTTCTCCAACAACAGTAAGTCCTAGATACCCCAACATACCAGAAAAAGCAAGATTTGGATTTAAAATCACTTCTCATGATGCTGATAGAGGACTTAAAGAAAGACATAAATAACTCCCTTAAAGAAATACAGGAGAACATAGGAAAATGGGTAGAAGACCTTAAGGAGGAAATATCAAATATCCCTTAAAGAATTACAGAAGACAGCTAATCAGGTGTAGGAATCGAACAAAATCATCCAGGATCTAAAAATGGAAGTAGAAACAATAAAGAAATCACAAAGAGAGACAACTAGAGATAGAAAACCTAGAAAAGAAGTCAGGGGCCATAGATATAAGCATCAACAACAGAATACAAGAGACAGAAGAGAGAATCTCAAGTGCAGAAGATACCATAGAAAACATTGACACTATAATCAAAGAAAATGCAAAATGCAAAAAACTCTTAACTCAAAACATCCAGAAACTCCAGGACACAATGAGAAGACCAAACCTAAGGATAATAGGTATAGAAGAGAGGGTAGATTCTCAACTTAAAGGGCCAGTAAATATCTTCAATAAAATCATAGAAGAAAAATTCCTTAACCTAAAGAAAGAGATGCCCATGAACATACAAGAAGCCTACAGAACTCCAAATAGTTCGGACCAGCAAAAGAAATTTCTCCAGTCATATAATACACAAAATGCACAAAACAAAAAAAGAATATTAAAAACAGTGAGGAAAATATGTCAAGTAACATATAAAGGCAGACCTTTCAGAATTACACCAGACTTCTTAACAGAGACTATAAAAGCCAGAAGATCCTGGGCTGATGTCATACACACCCCGAGAGAACAGAAATGCCAGCCCAGCAAAACTCTCAATCACCACAGATGGAGAAACCAATGTACTCCATGACACAACCAAGTTCACACAATATCTTTCCACAAGCCCAAACAGTCAAAGGATAATAAAAGGAAAACTCCAACACAAGGAGGGAAACTGCACCCTAGAAATGACAAGAAAATAATCTTCATCTAACAAATCAAAAGAAGATAGCCACATAAACATAATTCCACCTCTAAAAACAAAAATATCAGAAAGGAACAATCATTTTCCTTAACATCTCTTAGCATAAATGGACTCAATTCCCCAATAAAAAGACATAGACTAACAGACTGGTTATGTAAACAGGACCCAACATTTTGCTGCATATAGGAAACCCACCTTAGTGACCAAGACAGACACTACTTCAGAGTAAAGGGCTGGAAAACAATTTTCCAAGCAAATGGTCCCAAGAAACAACCTGGAGTAGACATTCTAATATCGAATAAAAGTATCTTTCAACATAAAGTTATCAAAAAAGATAAAGAGGAATACTTCATCTCATCAAAGGTAAAATCTAACAAGATGAACTCTCAATCCTGAACATATATGCTCCAAATGCAAGGTCACTGACATTCATAAAAGAAACTTTGCTAAAACTCAAAGCACACATTACACCTCACACAATAATAGTGGGAGATTTCAACACCTCACTCTCAGCAATGGACAGATCATGGAAAGAGAAGCTAAGTAGAGACACAGTGAAAGTAACAGACGTTATGAACCAAATGGATTTAACAGGTTTCTATAGAACATTTTATCTTAAAACAAAAGACTATACCTTCTTCTTAGCACCTCACAGCACCTTCTCCAAAATTGACCATATAATGCGTCACAAAACAGGCCTCAACTGATACAAAAAGATTGATATAATTCCTTGCATCCTGTCAGATCACCATGGACTAAGGCTGCTCCTCAATAACAACATAAACAATAGAAAGCCCACATACACGTGGAAGCTTAACAACACTCTACTCAATGATAACTTGGTCAAGAAAGAAATACAGTTATTAAAGACTTTTTAGAGTTTAATGAAAATGAGTCCACAACATACCCAAACTTATGGGACACAATGAAAGCAGTCCTAAGAGGAAAACTAATAGCTTTAGGTGCCTCCAAGAAGAAACTGGAGAGAGCATACACCAGCAATTTGATAGCACATCTGAAAGCTCTAGAACAAAAAGAAGCAAATTCACCCAAGAGGAATTGACAGCAGGAAATAATCAAACTCAGGGCTGAAATCAACCAAATGGAAACAAAATGAACAGCACAACCTTCTAAAGTGTGGGGAAACAACAAATGAATCTCCTATTCATATAGCCTGACTGCTCTGAAGAACTTAATAATATAATGATAATTGTACATCCCAACAATGTGAGGACCATGATGCACTCCCCAAAGAGGTTTGGCCAGTTTTGAAAAAAGCAAAATTAATCAATGACATAATATAAAAGGAGAACAGAGTATACAAACACATTTTAAGAATCATATGAATACCATGTACAGTAATATACACACACACACATATATATATGCTCTCATAATTCAGTCATCCCTGCTGTCATAGCTAAGTTACAGACATTTGCTGTTCCTCTGCCTTTCAGTATGTCTCAAGTTTCCTAAATTAATTATGCATTCTGTAGTAACAAGCAATAAAATATTTTATGATCAAAATTAAACTAGAGTTTTATATTTATGGAGAAATTACATTTATATATTTTGTTACATATATTATATTACATATATATGTTATATATGTGTGTTTTGTGTGTATATATGAAGATATACATACATATATACATATATATTCTGTGTATAATAATATAGAGAGAGAATTAACAAGATCAAAAGTTCTTGTTAGTAAAATAAAAATATGGGAATATGAAGAAAACATAAGATAAGAAAATTATCTTTTTGTTCCTTAAAGACTGATAATTCCATACAGCATATGAGTGGCTCAATGCTTACTGTAAAATGAAGATTTAAATGCAGTCTGAACCAGGAGGGGGCAGCAAGGAGCTATCCATGAAAAAAAAAAAGAAAGGAGGGAAGGAAGGAAGAAAAGAAGGAATAAAGAAAATACAAGACAAGAACCCACAACAAAACAAATTGACTCGAGGTCTTTGGACTGAAAAACAAGAGGAGATATCAAGCAGAAGTAGAAATAATAATCTATAATTCAGGAGAAATGGAACAAAGACAGGGACACAACAAGTCTAGAATAGGGGTAACTTCTTTCAGAAACAGAACTGCAAATATGACAGCACAAATCAAATTCAATGCTATCATAAGTCCTAAGAAAGAGGAAGACATCATCTAAACAGAGGGGTTTTGTTTGTTTTGTTTTGTTTTTTAAGATTAAGTATTCGTGCATGATATTTAGCAAAGGGAACCAAATGATTTTCCTTGGTTCAAGTGTCAGGAGGGGAGAAGACCAATCTTAACACGTTCTGACAAAAAGAACATTTAATTAAACCTTCTTTTGTATACAAACACAGAACTTCCATCCTTACTCCCATGTTCTTTACTGTATGTCCAAGGAATCATATGATCCCCAACACAAGCAAAGATACTCACATATACTCGTGTATGTTGCACATACATGTTGCATGAAGACCCAGTCCAGAATCTACCTAAGTACTTTTAAATTCATAATTTTATTAGTTCTGTCATATACTGTATTTAACTCCTCCCAAATCCACCACTACTTATCCACTCCCCCATTTTAACTCTTTTCTTATATTTTTCCTTAATGTAATGTCCTACTAAGGCCAATTGTGCTGTCCATGTATTTATGGGTGTGGAGTCATCTACTAGAGTATGGTTCACCTTCTATGGCATCATTTTTAAAGAAAACTAGCGGTACCTCCCTCAGAAAAGATTAACCATTTAAAGCTCCTCAGTTGAGACAGAGTCATAAATTCATTTCCCCTGCTGTGCTAGAGTATGGGTTCATTTTGTGTGAGTCTTTTGCAGGCAATAACTGTTGTAAAATTCATGATTGCAGCATTCCTATCCCATAAAGAAGACCTTGTTTTGATAAATTTTGATGTATTCCTCTCCAATACCTGGTTCTTACCCTCTCCCCCTCTACTTAGATAGCTCATGAGGATGGGAGAGGGGTATGATATAGATGTCCTATTTGTGGTTAAGCACTCCAAAAGAAATTATTCCCTTAGTTTTGAATAGTTGTGAGTTTTCTTGTTCATAAGCATCCGCTTTACAAGGAAATGTCTCTGATGATGTCTAAGAGCTGCACAAATCTTTGGGAATAGAAATATGAACTAGAGGGAAGCTTGATGTCATGTCCACTTAGCAAAATTGCAATGGTAGTTTCATAGGTGGAGTCTGTAACCTCTCCAGCAATAGCTTCTCAGATTTATAGTACCAGGCATGTATTTCTTACCGTGGAGCAGCCCTTAAATAAAATCAGAAAACAATTGGTTATAACACATAACATTTGTGTCACTATTGTATCGATAGGCCTATGTGGCCATTCTGGGATGCAACCCTTGGAGTTCTTGGTCCCAGAGACCCATAAATGATACAAGCTTTAGCTGTAGTTCTTGGCTTCTGAACTTGATAGTAAGATGGTAGTGTCCAACACATCACAGGAATTGACCACCAAACCACTTTCACAAATAAAGTCCTCTCAGTTATCACCTGAAGATGAGATTGTGAACTTGGACCGAGAGTATTCATTTTTGTAATACTTAAAGTTTGTTTTGAACAGCAATAAAACAGGTTTGTATTATATGTATTTGAAATTACTATGCTTCTTTGGATTTAGTTCCTTTTTCCCTTTCTGCTTGCATTTAAGGAGCACATTACCTGTGTGTGAAGGTAGTCGTGTTCAAGAATTGTAAATGAAAGTCTATTCTTTGGCATGCCCCAGATTTTCATTATTTAACCTCTATGAATGTATCACTGTGTCCTAAACATAATCTAAATAGCAAGAAACTTTATAATAAGACTAATGATTAACTTTTGATGTAGGTATTAAAAAGTACTAGGCAAAATTGTTTATCTTTTACAGCATGTCCTAAAATCCTAAGAAAAACCATAGTCTTTTCATGGAGCACATTAAAAAACTGGTTTAATGTGCTCCATGAAAAAACTGGTTTCCCTATCTTCTCTTAACCTTCTATCTGTCCAACACACATTTTAAGTCTTTATAATTGCTCCTCAGATTGTTAATGAATTATATTTCACAAATTGAACTTTCTTACAACTATTTCTAAAATCCTTAGTAAAT
>NW_022196897.1:35271182-35310028 GCF_008632895.1 Mastomys coucha
ATATTTATTAAGTAAATATATATTTAAAATAAAAGTAATATATTTATTAAACATATTAAATATATTAAATAACTAAATTAATAATATGATAAATAATGAATACTTCTTAAATATATGTAATAAGCAGTTTAATTCTTCATTATATTAAATAATTAATGCAAACTGCCTCACCTGTCATATGAAAAGAGTCGCCTCCAAGTGACTTATGACCAAATGAAGTACTATTGAATATTATCCTTTCCTCCAATGAGTCATAAAATTGCGTTTTTCTGAAGTGGGTTAGTGAACCTGACTAGAGTTGTGATGCCCACACATGTGTAAAGCAAATGAGCAAATGTTTCCGAAAACTAAAAAGAGAACTCCACCACAGGACACAGCTCTAGATACAAAGGACCTGAGGAATATTCTAAAATTACGTTTGTTTGTCTTTTTAAAACTTAGGATTGAGATATTTCAAATATAAAGTTGGATGTTTTTGTAAAAAAAGATCTTAGATTAGTTTATAAAGACAGAATATGTGAGTGGAGAATAATGGTGATATAGCACTTTGAAAATGAACGTTCCAAGCAACTATTTGCAGTGCCTTCCTCAGTCAAGTACAAGAAGGCAGTTTCTATAGCCCTAATGGAATAGAATAGAGATTCTGTGTAGGGAAAAGGCCTCTGGGTCAACTTTATATTGCCAAGGAAATTACAACTGTATCATGAGTGCTAAAGGGACGATTCGAGTTTACTCAAATTTGTGTCCTTAGAAGGCAATAAATAAATTTATCATCTTGACAGGTAAGTCTTGCCTCAGGTGTTCTGCACAGAAACTGTCTTTGAGTGAATGTTTTCATGTAAAAACTCCTCTTCTTATATCTGCAGGATTGCTTTGAATTCAAATGACATTTGTTTTATAAAAAATGTAAGAGTCTCCAGATTCTTGGACTTTGTTTTCACTAGTGTCCCAGGAGTTTCTCCTACATGAAGTAGCATGATCAAAGACTTCAATAAATCATCACAGCTATGTAACAAGCTCAGGTAGAGAACCCAGGCTCAAATTCATGATCAAAGTCCATCGAATACTTCAATAATTCTTTAGTGGCTTTTCTAAGAAACAAGGAGAAAGGTATTTTCTCTTTACCCTACCCCTCCCCCAAGCTGTATTAAGATTGATCCAGGAAACACTATTCCATTACCTCTATTAGGATAATGGTCACAATTTAATTGAACACAAGAGTAATACCATTTATATTTGTGGACTGAATCACAGACTTTCCAATCATATATTATCACATCTATCACAAAGTGTACTAGCTAGTTTTGTGTGTCAACTTGACACAGGCTGGAGGTATCACAGAGAAGGGAGTTTCAGTTGGGGAAGTGCCTCCATGAGATCCAGCTGTGGGGCATTTTCTCAATTGCCCCTTGTGGGTGGTGCCATCCCTGGGCTGGAAGTCTTGGGCTCTATAAGAGAGCAGGCTGAGCAAGCCAGGAGAAGCAAGCCAGTAAAGAACATCCCTCCATGGCCTCTCCATCAGCTCCTGCTTCCTGACCTGCTTGAGTTCCAGTCCTGACTTCCTCTGGTGATGAATAGCAATGTGGAAGTAAGCCAAATAAACCCTTTCCTCCCCAACTTGCTTCTAGGTCATGATGTTTGTGCAGGAATAGAAACCCTGACTAAAACACAAAGATAATAGATTTTTTTGATCAAGGAACTTGAGGATAGAGCAATCAAATCTCCAATTCATAGTGATTGAGATCATTTTTAGTTTTGTAAACGACTGAGAAGCAACCAGCCATTGGCTTGAAATCTCAAACGTAGACAGGGTGGAAACTTCAAATTTCGGAGTTGGAACTAAATGAGACAGTATTTGCAATGCAGAGTTTCAGTTGAACCCAAGAACCTTTATTTTTAAAATGCAGAGCTACTGTTCAAGTGACATTTAACCATGCAATAATGAGGCTGTGAAGCTGTTTTGTTTTGTTCCTTCTATTGGGAATAATTTTTCATACAATGTATTCTGCTTACTGCTTCCCCTTCCACAGCTCCTCTTAGTTCTTCCCCTTCTATTGCATTTCACACCATTTCTCTCTAGTTAAATAGCAAGCAGGCATCTAAGTAATAAATATAAATAAGATAAAAGCAAATCAAATATTTTGAATAACACAAAACAAACATATGAGGATAAAAGTCAGGAAAAAGTCAGGAGAAATCACACTGATGCAGACACATGCTAAGTTAACTGAGTTTCTTTATTTTCTGTGATGGGAAGGCCATCTCAGTTTTGCTTGGTTTTCTTTTGTTTTGTTTTGGGTATTTTGCTGTTGTTTGTTTGTTTGTTTGTTTGTTTTTACCAATTCATTCCCTCTTTATTAAGGAGAGTATGTCTGGTGACAGTATAATCGATATTATAGGAGGCTTGACATAGAATTTCATTGTATTTAAATCATCTCAATTTTAAAGAAAAAAAAGCCATTGCTTTTATGTAGTAGCATCAAATCTGATACAGAAAACAAGTACTGATTTGGATTCCAGAAATATTACAGGCACCAAAACGTGATAACATCATCTGACAATAGCCATATTCGTGTCAAAATTAATGTTTTAAGTTATTTCCTCTAGGGTAGGCCAAATGCATTACACAGTTACCACATGTGTCATATTAGTTACATGAATTGTTATCTCAAGATGGTAAGAGATGGAGAACACAATTGTGATCTCAAACTACTTAGTTCTTAGGGCAAGAACTGAGATTAGGCTTAGTGGAACATAAGATCCAATTGTCTACTTTGTAAAACTGGCATATGGACACTTGCTTGCAAGTCCTCTCTGGTAGAAGCCACTTTTATTATGTTGGATCAACATAATAAAACATGTTTAGACATGAAGCTCTGAAATGAGGTCTACCATCAAAGATTGATTGTATCCAGTATTTATTTAAAAATTGCATCTGTGAGGTCTTTTAGAATTCTGTCAAGGAATCTCATAGACAGACAAACAGATGCATGCAAACACACACACACACATACAAACACACACACACACACATACACACAAAGTCCAATGTTATTGGTTATTCTCCAAAACTTGACAGAAGGCCCTGTTGTATCACTGCATACCTATGGCATAGAACATGAAGAAATTGAGCTGCCGCTCAACTGGAAGCTTCACCTCTATTGACTAGTTGGTGTTCATAGTAATGAAGGGTGAAATACATGCTACCACATTGGAAAATACCATTCTTACTCAGCTACTGACCCTGTATGCTGTAGTAACCATTGCCTGGAAGATATTAATATAAAAGTGGCAGTAATGCTAGAGTAATAGCTAACCTATTTGCTATTGGATGTGAGGCCTGCTCTATTAATGAGGCCAAGAGCCTAAGCGTAGAAAATTATGGTTTCTAGAGGGAAAAAAATCTACCACTTAATTCTTCTAATGGATGTAACACAAAATGACTTCTAATGACATATTGCTACAGCATATGTCAGAGCTTCTCTCAACCCCCCACCAGAGAAGTTCCTTACTGCAATACATGGTAATTAACAAGTGACCCATAGATGGGGGACATTCAGAGACTAGGAGACTTCAGAGTACTCAGACCTAAATGGGTTATCTTTATCACACCGCTCCCTCCAGGCTCTGAGATCCATTTAGAAGAAGGGGTGGAAAGATTGTTAGAGCCAGAGGTGGTAAACAACTTTAAGAAAACAGCATTTTCCTGGCACAGCAAGGGAGATTCATGTCTGAACTCATAAAGTCTCTGACAGCATGCACAAGATCTGCACAAGCTCATGCCAGACAAAGTCCCCACAAGGAGGAGGAGAGGTGACCATACAGTTCCACTCCTAGCCAGAAGCTATTTCCAATCGACAGCTGCTGAGGAGGGAAAAGTAGCTTTCTTCAATGGAGTGACACTGGGTATATCAACTAACTTCAGGGGAGGATGTGTGGTAAGAAGGAGTCAACAAGCTAAGGCTCCAGGTTAATGTTTGTTTGTTTGTTTGTTTGGCTCATTGGTTGGTGAGTGTGTGTGTGTGTGTGTGTGTGTGTGTGTGTGTGTGTGTATTGTCTTTTGTGTTTTGTTTGAAGAATGCTGAGGCAGGTGAAAGAATATAATCAACATATACTGTATAAATTTATAAAATACATTAAAATATTTAAAAAATAAAACATTCTCTCAAAAAGACCATAAATATGTTTTTGCCTTCACATATATGACCTTTATCGAATGTAGAAATATAAAGAAGTGTTCTGAACAAGTTTGTAATGAATGAGTGAGATGTTTAATATAATAATGTCAATTGCACAAAGCCCTGCTGTCTCTTGGATTCAGATGTCACTGATTATATTCAATCTGTCAAATATGGTTGGTTAAGGTTAGGGTTTAGAATAGGGTTAGGATTAGGGTAATCTTTTGGAGAAGTATCCCCTTCCATTACTTAACCATTCAGTGTAACCTCTCTATAATAGTATTGCTGATGTCAACTATTTGTTCCTTCAGATCTACGGAACCTACCAAAATCTCAGCAGCCCCCACTCATAAGCAAGAGGACCTCCAAGTCTTTATCCCCAGTGATGACTTCCATTTAGGATTTCAATTCAGTACCTAACTGGCACCTAGCATGCTAATCTCCAATGCATCTCAAAAACAAGCAAAACAGTGAAATTGTGTAAATAACAGAGCTTAGAGATCCAAAATCTTTCCGTATATCCCCAGAACAAGGCCCTACACATAGCAGGAGCTTCTAGTTTGTAGGTTAATAAATCAGTGACTATTTCTTCTATTCTTCTCTATAAAGTTGGGGGTCATTTAAAGAAACTATACTTTGGGATCACAAAGTGAGTTATCCAGCAGGCTGGGGAATGTATTAAAATGAAGCATCAGGAGCATACAGTAAAATGTGCCAATAGTTTGGTTTTTAAAAATCGAAAGCAAAACATTTTCTTGATAATCTTTATAACACAGATTATGCTGGGTAAACCTCAAGATGTTCATTCCAGTCAAGAAGAGGGAATTAAGTCAAAAATGGAGCACCACTTCTATGGAAGTGAATCTGACATATATACTACGAACAACTTCTGCTATCTGTGATGAGTGCAAATGACTTAAAATATTTTCATTTTCCAGGAAATCCCTGTGGTTTCCATGGAATTGCAATGTATGTAAGAACATGGTTTTCACTTTTCCAGCAGTGAAGGGGCCAGATGTGACCAAGTACTGGAACATCCCAGTTTGGGCAGAGATATCCATATGGCTACAAAGATTTCATAAAGCATAGATATTTTACTGTGCATCAATCTTTTTCTACTTGTAACACATCCATGAAGAGGAAAGCAGGTTAAGATGTCAGTATACAAGAAAGTGGGAGAAAGGGGTCTAGGGGCCCAGAAATCCAGCCCTTCCCACATCCAACATCACAGAGAGGAAAAGGAAAAGCAAAGAATGAAATTGTGCTCTCTATTTCACAACAAATGCTTACAGGCACATTTCTTGTAGAAAATATAGTCAGAGGGAAAATAAATTTTGAAGAAAGTGCTCAAAATGCATTGTAGCTATTCTTAAGGTAGAAACTTGTAGAAAATATTCAGCTAAGGGAATAAATACACTTCATCTCCCATTAAATGGGCAAGGACCAGTTCTGGTTTCTTCAACTGACTGTGTTTAGAGAAAAGAAGAAGCTGAGTGATCTAGTTACCAAAGTTTAGAGGCATTTTTAAATGCTTTGTTTTTCAAAAAACACCAGGAAATTGAGAGTTCTCCAGTGGGACCCACAAAGTCAGGGCTTTCTTCTAAGTTCAGCCCATAACTCATTATAATGTGTGGCCATTTTTCAACAATCAAATCCTCTGCTTAACTGTATAAAAATTACAGATAACACAAATATTTTTAAAGTAACTTTCAAGGTCTATGACTGAAAACATATTGTTTCAAGTCAGGGACCCTGAGGCCAAACTTCTTAGACACAAAACTCCCAAGTATAGCCTTCACTTTATGGGACACTGACTAAGATAATGTCTTCTACATGTATTTTCTTCATTGAAAATTTTCATACTAAAAAACTAAAGTATAATAACCTACTATGTAGTAACTTCTCCAAGAGGTGTTAAGTAGATTGATGAACAAAATATGTAGAAGTCACTATGCCAGTAGAGCAAGGTTGTCTATATAGGTATATTTCTCATAATTTAGACAATCATCACACATGTCGTGGGAAAAAATTTAACTGTGGAAGCAAGTTTAATATTGAAGAGTTGTTGGAGGTCCCTGCAAGTGTCAATGGCCAGGCTGGAGACAATCTGTATGAGGTAAAGAATAAAACTCAGGTCAGCACCACTTTTAGCAGATGCCCGGGCCAAAACTTCCAGAGTCTGACCAAGCAGTTAATTGTTCTTAGACATTTAAAGACACTAAAGCTTTGGGGTGGTCCCTATGTGATGATTATCACAACAAAGTTTTAGAGCTAGCCACAGCAAACCTCGTTGAGAAAGTACGTATCTAGAGCAAAGCATCTGTAACTTTCTCATTGGAATGGGCTCTTATTTACAGAGAAACAGTGTTCAGAGTAAGGACCCAAGGAAGAAGGAATTGTAAAAAGGATGAGGATGGGCTCTATTGCTTTAGGGTGCAAAGTACATGGGAGAACTTTCATGAGAATGGATTCCATTCTTTGAGAGACAAGGCTTAGGCTCGGGGCCTAATGAATGCTCAGGATTTGGGTAGATTCGGGTGAAAGCTGGCTCCATAGAATAGAATAGATAAATTCACTCCGGCCTTTTAGGTGAACAGGTGTCAGCCATTTCTTCTCTTGAAAAAAGAAGCCTGTATACTTATCAATTCTGGTTTTCTTAATGCTTTCTCTAAGCTGTGCCTTCTGTATCTCTCCATTTCTAAAGGAAAAAAATGAAGCTATAATAGTATCCATGGTTGAACATAAGCATAACCAAATTATAAGAATAGTTAATAAAGGACCAATGAAAGTAGACAGCAATCTTAGTCAGCATGCCCATTCAAAGGTCACTTGAGAGATTTTTTTCTCTCTATATATGGAAATCATTCATTTCACCATCAGTAGCATGAGGATAGCATGATACATTTAATCAAAATGTACTAGGAAATTGTACACAATCAAGATTATGTTTGAGCCATAATCTGTAATAGCTTTCTTTTGTAAAACTGTGCTCCACAATTCAGCCTTCTTTTGATTGATCTAATATTTTCCTACAATATTAGTAGTTTTCCTAATTATACAGGCCATTTTTAATTTTTTAATTTGGTTATCTTATTTAGTTACAATTTAATTGTTATACCCCTACCCAGTTTCCCCTCTGCAAACCCTCTATCCTGTTCCCCCTCCCCTGTTTCTATGAGGGTGCTCCCCCAACCACCCACCCACATACTCCCACCTCACTGCCCTAACATTCCCCTGTGCTGAGGCATCAAGATTCCACAGGACCAAGGGCCTCTTCTCCCACTGATGCCCGACAAGGTCATCCTCTGCTACATATGTGGCTATAGCAATAGGTCCCTCCATGTGTACTCTTTGGTTGATGGTTTCTTCCCTAGGAGCTCTGGGAGGTCTGGTTGGTTGATATTGTTGTTCTTCCTATGGGGTGGTAAACCCCTTCAGCTCCTTCAGTCCTTCTCCTAACTCTTCCATTGGCGTCCCCATGCTCAGTCCAAAGGTTGGCTGCAAGCATTCGTATCTGTATTGTTCAGACTTGTGCAGAGCCTCTCAGGGGACAGCTATACCTGGCTCATGTCAGCAAGCACTTCTTGGAATCAGCAATAGTGTCTGGATTTGGTGTCAGCAGATGGGATGGATGGATCCTCAGGTGGGGCATTCTCTGGATAGCTTTTCCTTCAGTCTCTGCTCCACTCTTTTCTCCTGCATTTCCTTTGGAAGGATCAATTCTGGGTTAATATTTCCAGAAGTCTGGGTGGTCCTGTCCCTCAACCAGGGGTAATGCCTATCCTCTGTATGTGGTCTCTACAGATTTTCTCTCCCCTTGTTGGGTATTACAGCTAATATCATCCCCGATGGGTCCTGGGAACCTCTTATTTCCTGGCACCTGGGACTTTCTAGTGGCTACCCCCAGTTCTCCATCCCTCCACTGCCACATAACTCCATTCAAATTCCTGACCCTTGGTATTCTTCACACACCTGATCCTGCCCCCATTTTTTCTCCCCCTCCTCTCTCCTTTCCAGGTCCCGACCTCCATCTACTTCCCAGTGATTATTTTGTTCCTCTTTCTAAGTAGCACTGAGCATCCAAACTTTGGTCTTCCTTCTTCTTGAGCTTCATATAGTTTGTTAGTTGTAAGCTGGAAAAAACCCAGATGTTCCTCCACAGAGAAATAGATGCAGAAAATGTGGTACATTAACATAATGGAGTACTACTCAGCTATTAAAAACAATGATGTCATGAAATTCTCAGGCAAATGGATGGAACTAGAAAATATCATCCTGAGTGAGGTAACACAGTCACAAAGGAACACACATGGTATGTACTCGCTAATAACTGGATGTTAGTAGAAAAGCTCATGATTCCCATGCAGGCCATTTGAGACCTTTTTGTATTCCAGTAACTAGTGCTGAGACAGACAACAAAAAAGCTGTTGATGCTGCAACTGTTACAGAATCCAGAAGATGAAAGTAATCATGACAATTCTTAGTGATAGCTTAATTCTATTGATTGGTTGCAAATATTTACTTAACAAAATAGATGTGCCATGGCCTATCCCCACATAATCCCTTTTAACCTACAATAAAGGCAATTATAAGTAGCATTTCCACAGAAAATGTCCATCACAAGAATAATTTTTTAGCGGAGGAAAAGATGTGATTAGAGGTGGAATTGTAATAAGGAGGGATATCAATACATTCAAGGAACACACATGAATGTGTGTGAACATACATACACACTTTAGAAATCACCATTAACAAAAATACCATGGGAAGCCCTTAGAATTGTTTATATCACAGATCAAGTCAAAAAGCATTTTTCAACTCTCACTGAGAAGCCCAGATTTTATCCTTGCTTCTGTATATTAATACTGTGAAAGAGTAGCTACCAAATGTATAATTTTACTACATGCTCAATATACTTTTCATAATTATGATATCCTCTAGATTCCACAATCTTCCTTGAGAAGATTCTCACCCTTCATTTCTTTCAGGGAAATAAGAGAGAACTGTTCTCAGCTTGTCTGTCCCAAGACATTATCCTTTCTGCCTGGATGGATCAGATGTAGTAAATGAATTGTTATAGGTTATCTGTTACCTCTAAAATATTTGCATGTGTGTTTTAACATTGGTAGCAGGGAAAATTTACCAGCACATTTTTCAAACCCCCAGATTATAGCCTTTAACTCTAACAGGCTCAGCACATGGAGAAGTCAAGCTACAAGAAGAACTTCATGATCTACAGTGGCCAGCTGCTACAGGACAGTCAGACAGCAGTATACTTCTTTCTGAAATTACATTCTCATTGCTCATGTTGATTTATTTGTTCAAAAGGTCAAACCTTTTGCTGTCCTTAAATGTTATGTGTCATTCTTTGAAATTAAATTTGAAAAAGAAAGAAAATGCTGAGTTCAGGTTTGTATTTCCATATCACTTACACTGGAAAGAGCCAGATAATCATTCTTTGTATTCTGTTCTTTTCATGAAATGAGATCATTTAGAAACAATAGTGTCTATTTTTCTAAAACAAAACCAAAAGGTTGTTTCTAACAATCTCCTATGAACAAGCCAAAATGTAATGTACCCCCAACAGGGCCAAGAACCACATGAAGTGTAACCTAAATCCAAAAAGACAACAGAAAAATGTAGGGGAGGGGCATGTGTGTGTGAATACTTGACTTTAACTAGAGACAAAAAATTAAAGTTGTTCATATTATACCATTTGAAAGTTATTTCAAACCTATCTAAACAACAAATGTGCTTAAAGAGACAAGTAAGACCCTGTTGAATTCTGAACTTATCCAAACACCCCTTTAGGCATAAGCAAATGCTTAAGCTTGTTTCAACTCATCTTTCTTGTCATCTTACTGCAAATATTCCTTCAGAAATAAAAATGTACTTTAGCAAGTATCATCCTTCCTTTTCTGAAACTATTAAGTTATCAAAAATCTAAGTACATATTTTGTGAATTAATAACATGCTATTTTCAAAGTCAATAATCTTGTTAATTTGCAAGAGTTTCTATTTTCTCCTGGAATAAACATATCCTGGATGATTCCAAGCTCTCCTTTGCAAACATATCTTCTTCTAATTAGCCTTCCTATAGACCTTGTGTTTCAGCAGATACCATGCAAGGGAAAGAAAGCTGCTTTTATGCCAGGGGTGGGGCTGTAGAGAACTATCAGGGCTTGCCTTAGTGTAACTGTCTTTTAGGGATATTAATTCTTGTTAATTTTCCTCACCCAAGAAGATAATTGCATTATTTTCATGTAAAGATTGCATAAGCCACATAATTATAATATACAACCATAGATTATGAGTGCTTAAAATAACCTCTGATATTTTAGTCCATATGTCTACTTTTACAAATTGGTAAAATGAGTTATAAATAAACTAAGCATTTTGTAGCTTAACAAACAAGACAATCACATGGCTTTCTCTCCTACAGTTTTTTTAGAATGTTACCTTGCCACTATGTCTACATATTTGTTATACAGTTTAATTAGATGAAAAAGCTAGTTTCATTTTCAGGTACAACAAACTTTCTATATCTAGTACCATTAGCCTATGATTCTGCTGACTCTGTTTCCTTAACACCTAAGATCACCAATGGAATAGTTATAATATGAATTTTCTTTCTTAAGTTATAGTTACCATCATAATTGACATTACCATCTAGCAGTTCAAAATGTCAATGGGAAAGTAACACACTTTTGGATAACATTTAACCTCAGGATTTGGTCAATTGTAAATTTCATAGAAACCCTATTTCAGGATAAACAGAACAAATGAGAATGTCTGTAACTGTTGAATTCATGAAAATGGAGCAGCCACATAGGTCATAAGGCAAGGCTGAATGCTAATCAGAAGCAGGTAGAGGGAAGGCACCGGAAGGATACTGAAAACAAAACAAAAGGGATGCTACTCTTTTCTTTCTCCAGGTGAACAACATACTGGTCCTTCTTCAGAGATCTGTTACTATCTGTTTTTTCCCTTAAATTTCATGACAACTATGGGCCATGATAGATAGCTCTGTGTTCTTGTAGAGAATCTTAGTTCAGTATCCAATTCACATAGTCCCAGGAATCCAATATCCATATCAGAACACATGTGCACACATATTTGTGCATATAAATAAAAATAAATCTTCAAGTCCTATGACACCAGATACCAATAAACATCAGTTAATAATAATTAAACACATACCTCCAAACCTTTTTTAAAATATGTTTCTCTAGTACGTGCCTAAGAAAGCCAAAAATGTAAATAAGCAGCCCCCGCTCCGCATAGGAAGCATAAAGAAGACATGAAGATGATGAGGTAGGGAGAGTGAGCACAGAGGAAGGATGTGGGAGGTCAGCTGCCTCTTACCCTCAGTCTGTTAGGAACCTGAAACATCTCATTACCACTCTGTACCTGCAACTTTCACACTTGGAACTGAAAGAAGCCTTGTTTTCTACTCTACACACACCTGAAATCTGCTCTGCACCACAGCCTTTCCCCATGTGTGGTGTATAGCTAAATGTCTATCAAAAGTTCATGTGTTAAAGACTGGGTCCTTAACATTGAAACATTCAGAGGTGCATCTTTGGGGAAGTATTGAATTGGGTAGGGGCTTTAATATCATCAGTGAATCAACTGTTGGGTTAATAATTGAATGGACTCATGGGAAACCATAAAAATTGCAGGTGGAACCTATTTCTGGGGATAGAATGATATATCTTCTCTCCAGTGTCTTATGTGCCTCCTATCTACTACAAAATACAATTTACAAAAGTAAATTGTTTTAAAACACATGATCCTCTTGTAATCTCTGCACTACCATGAGCCCCAAAGCAATGAACCAAAGTGATTATGGACTGGAATGTATGAAACTGTTGGAGGTTGATCTTGTACACTGTATTCTGATGCTGATTTCAGTGCCATGAGATCTAATTACAGTCTGGACACAGGCATGGACATCGTCACAAATATTTAAGAATCTCCTGTATCAATATGCAGTAAAGAATGCTCCCCAGTTATCTCTGATTGGTTATCAAAAGGCTGAACATCCAGTGACTGGGCAGAGTTAGGAAGACTAGACTTCTGGTCCAGAAGAAAACAGAGAGAAGCAGTCTGCCATGAGACAGGTGAGGTTGCTGGAGAAGGAGTTCACCACAAGGCAGGTGGAGGAATGAGAGGATACTGTGCATGAGGTTAGGCATGAGAATGACTTGCCAAGGGAATCTTCCAAGAGTACAGACAGCTACAGCAGAGTGAGCAAAGAAGAGCACTTAAATGCACTTAACTTGTGGCATGTGGCTGGTAAGTAGCTAGATAGCCCAGAGAGTTAGGAGTTATCTGCTCAGTTACTGAGAATAAAGCTTATTGAATAAATCAACAAGCCTCTGACTCAATTTTTTGAGGGCTATCTGGGTTAGAAAAAAATGTCACTTTAAATTTCATCCTATAGACCCATAATAAATACTTCTTCAAGTTGTTTTCCACATGCATTCTGTCATGATAACAAACAAAGAAAATGGCCAACATATTGTTCATGTTGTGAACACCTATTGCTTCATGTTATATTGCACACTTGAGCACTTATGGTAGATTCTGATGCTATACACTGTTATCTGCAAAGGCATGTTTTAACAACCTAGAGTGGCCATCGATATGTTTGGAAATGCATTTTTACTTTTACACGACTTCTGAATCCTGTCCTTATACCTATGTTGACCAAAACTCCTCATATCTCCGCTATCTTTTTCAGTCAGCACACTGTAGAGCAAGTTTGTGAGTATCTGGTAAGAGTCTAGGGATAGGAAACTGGCTTTGTTTCAAGTTTACCCAGATGCAGCTTATACATGCTTTCACAGATGAAATGTGTTTATTGTTTGAAATCACAGACTTCTTGGAAACTGTGGGCACTGTCCAAAGCTTTGTTTCATACCTATTAAGAGCTATTCTATCCTTACACACAAAAATCTTTAAAGTACAATACTATGCAAGTATAAAGAGTAGATGGCCAAGTAACCCTTTTAGCCAGATGTAGAAGGAAAATGATAAAAGTTGCATTAGCACCACATTTACTTTTCTATATTTTCTGAATTATATGTGTGTTTTAATTAATTACATTTTCCCTCTTTTTTTAACCTCCAACCAGCCCTTCCCAAGTCTCCTCCCTCCAACTTCTCCCATGTCTCTCCTCATTTTCAAATTGATACTCTCCTTTTCTTTGATTATTATTGTTATATATGCATATGTTTGCAAAGACAATCTGCTGAGTTCATTGTTGTTTATGTGTATATGGTTTCAGGACTGACCACTTAGTATTAAATAACTAATTATAGGGCTCTTTGGCAGAAGCTGATGCCCTCTCCTTCAGTTGTCATTCATTGACTAGTTCTTTCTATAAGGGTGGGAGTCCATGTTACTATGTCTGTTGATATTGCTGTTGTTCAGGTCTTTATGTAGCCATTGCTAGGAGAGACTGCTGCACAATAGACAACCTGATAATCTGCTCTTTACATATCTCTACCTTCTCTTCCACAAAGTTCCCTGAGGCACAGATGGATAGTGTGTAGAATTGTGATTTAGATGTACCCATTGAAACTACTCTTCCTGTGATCTCTGCATTATGTTCCATTATGGTTTTCTGTGACCATGTCCATTAGTTATAAATAGAAGTTTCTTTCTGAGTAGTGATAGATACATTGATCTTCAGGTATAAGAATAAGATTTAAAATGTATTTAGGAATTTTTATAGCCTAGCAAAATGGCAGTAATAGATTATTTTCTATGATCCATGACCTCCCTTACCCTGGGAAAGTTGATTAGGTTTCCAGTACCAGGCATAATTTCTCTCCTGTTGATTGGACCTTGTGTCCAGTATGACAGCTGTTGCTTGCCACTCTCATGTGTGTGCCACTTACCATACTTTTATATATACTGTGCTGTACTCATCATTGTTGTGATTCATAGGTGTAGAGATAATGTCTTGCACTAAATGGAAGTATTACCTGTCAATAAAAGGCTGATTGGGCAATGAACTGAGGCAAGATTAGAAGATAGGACATCTGGGAGAGAAAGAGAGAGAATTTCTGGGATTGTCAGAGATGGAGAGATACTCCTGGACACAAAGGAAAGCAAGCACAAGAAACTGAGGACCAAGTAACCAACTACATGGCATGACTTAGACCTCTTGAAATGAGATACTTGACTCATGAGCTAGTAGAAACGGGCCACTGCTAATGGCCTAGGAATTTATTCGTATGTAAGAAGTCTCTGAGTTGTTGTTTCAGAGAACTTATTCATGGATGGAAAAGCCCACAGTTAGACACAGGTTCCCCTTGTGGATAGAGATCTTAATTGCTTCCATCCCTTGGCACCCTGTATAGTGTTTTGAAAGCTATGCAGAAGGAATGAGGCTTTTAGGTTAGATTTAGCTCACATGGTTCAAATTTGATAGTCTGAGACCAAGACAAGAGCAATAGTGTATCTTGTTTGGGGAATCAAGTGGACGACCACAAACAAACATTCAAAAGGAGATTCCCCATTCCAGGTATTAGGGATTTTGTTAGTCTATAGCTCTTGTAGGAAACATTGTCAACCCAAATGTTATAACTTCTTTCAGTGTGTGTTTGTGTGTGTATAAATATCTCAGTTCTCCTTTCACTTTCCTTTCTTCAGATCCTCCCAAAATCCCTTCTTTCAAGTCCTCCCATGTTCTCAAATTGATGTCTTCTTTTCCTTTACTATATCTATATCTTTATCATATATAGTTTTATGTAAACATAAAATAATAAAATAATAAGTTACACCTATACCACTCTGTGGTGTGTCCCCTGCAGGATTTACAGCAGGCAGGGAAATCCTGATCAGTGTGAGGTAGGAATGAATCTTGGCTCAGCCTGTTTTAATTTTAACTGGTGCTAGAACAGGACTTCTAGAGTCTGTCCCAGATCATTTTACTTAACGATATTTAAGCACAGCACAATTTGAGGGGAAAAGTATTGAGATAACAATTAACTCAGACCCAAGTGCACAACAGTTTAAGACATATTTACATTGGGATTCTTTACAAAGCACATCTGGCTACTTTTGCAAGAAGGAGTGCTGTTGACTCAGAGATGAAGCCCAAAATTTAGAGTCTAAGTATATTGACTGAAGTAAACATAATGCATGTGGGTGTCAGAATTGGCCTGGCCTTAAGATAGCATAGACTTCACTTAGGCTATTGTAAAGCACAAGTGACATCACTCATAAGAATAAGTTTTATGGTCTAAAAGTAATGCTCCAAGTTTTGAGGGGAAAGAAACAGAGCCTGTCTCATCACACAACAAAGGATCACTAGCTATAAAAATACATCATTCCTGCCACTCCAGGAAGAGCAGCTGTGTACGTCTTTCCAACGAAGAAGCAAGCTGTTTGTTAACTTCCCTGGCTTCTCCAGTGCTTATCTGTGTGCACAATCTTTTTTGCCATCTACATCTCTCCTTGGTATTTGCCCCAAAGACTTGACGCCATATGCCACAATATTCATTTCTGTCCTATTCATAATCTGTAGGATATGATAACAACCTAAATGTCTTTCAATGGATAATGAAAATATGATACATATATACAATGGAATATTATTTGCTGTGAAGAAAATTGCAAATCATGATGAATCTGAAACATTATATCAAGTGAGGTAATAGAGACCCAGAAAGACAAATAACTGAGATTCCTAGCTCCAGAGCTTCAGTTGTAAGTAAAAGCAGGGATTATAAGGGACTGTGGGGAGTAGTTGAGAGAGAAATGGGAGGATACAGGTGACATGAATCAGGAAACAGAAACAAAATAGTGCTTTCCAACTGGGGAGGGGAGAGGTATGTAAGGAGGGATGTGGGATGAATAAAAACAAGACTGTTTGTTTATTTATTTATTTATTTAAAAAATGAGGAGCCCGCCAGGCAGTGGTAGCGCACACCTTTAATCCTAGCACTTGGGAAGCAGAGGCAGGTGGATTTCTGAGTTCGAGGCCACCCTGATCTATAGAGTGAGTTTCAGGACAGCCAAGGCTGTAGAGAAAACATGTCTCGAAAAACCAAAAAAAAAAAAAAAAAAAAATTGAGGAACCTTTTAATCTTACTATTTTGCATTTCTGTAAACACTGAACAATGTACATAGCATGTTAGCTTCATGTGATCTGTAAAGTGAAGGCTAAACCCTTATATTGACATAGGTATATAACCAAGCTCTTTTCAGATCACTGTGTCAGATCAGTAGGAAGTAACCAATAAGAACAGTGAGGGATGGCTCAGCAATGCAGAAGCTCTCTGAGCTAGGCCTTCCTCCCTTTAGAGTGCCTTCACATCCTTTGTACTAGCCTTCAGGTTAGGTTTTAGTTTCTATCCATCCTAACTATCATTAGAAGAAAAATGTAAGTTTTGTCACTGAGTACCCAGTATTTCAGTCAATTGACATCTTACAGGACTATAAGATGACATAGATAAAACTAAGGAAAAAAATCAACTTTGGTGGGAAAACATCTTAACTGCAAGTTCACAATGTGTTTTCCTTGATCACTCTTACCCTTTTATCTTATCTTTTCTCAGTCACACTACCCTTACCTTGTTGGCAGAGAAGTCTATCAAAATATTTTGTTCTTATTATAAGAACTATTCCAAAGCATAAAGCCTACAGTTCACTATTGCATAATCTACTTAAAATATTCTTATTATTTTAAAAAGCAGTTGTGACATGTAGTAACTATGCTAAGCAAGTTGTTAATAAGAATATATTCTTATTCATCTTCACAAATATCCAAATGTATACAAGGATAAATATCTATGTTCAACTTGAGATGAAACCTAAAATTATGGCTAGTCCAACTTACAGAAATACAAGACAATTAGGAATTACAATGCATGGTCTATACGCAATATGAACTACATTCACAAAAATCACATATTTTATGAGACACAATTTTAACATGTTACTAAAAATTAAAGGCATTTAATATAAAATACTTTGTGTTTGAGGTTGGTCTGGGGCCTAAGAGGATCACAAGCTTTTTTTGAACCAGCTGAATAAATCATGTATAATGAGGCATATCAGTTTAACCATTCTTTTTTTGTTTTTGTTTTTTTGTTTGTTTGCTTGCTTGTTTTGTTTTGTTTTTCGAGACAGGGTTTCTCTGTATAGCCCTAGCTGTCTTGACTCACTCTGTAGACCAGGCTGGCCTCGAACTCAGAAATTCGTCTGCCTCTGCCTCCCAAATGCTGGGATTAAAAGTGTGTGCCACCACTGCCCGGCCTATAATTTTATCAAAACAAACAATAAAACTTTATTTGTGCACATATACTTACTCATTTTCTGAGAACCACGGGCATCTATGGAAATACTATAACTACGACTCGAGAGCTATTATAAGACTCTAAAATTTACTCACTTACGGCACTAGTTGTGCTAATTCTATAATGTACACGCCTTATAATATATTAGATTTTGTATTAGGCTCTTTCATTTTTCATTAAAGCGTAATAATTCAAATTACAAGAAACCTATCTTGAGAGATTAGGAGCTTGTTCTAGGCCATAATACTTGATAATTGTGAAGCCAGGGCTTAAAAGTGGATCTGTCTAGTACCAAATCCAGTCATTTTTTAAAATAATATTTAATCATTTAAAACTTTAAGGTTTATGTGGTATTTTGTCCCATATAGCTCTCATGACCATATACATATTCAGAAACCAATGATGAGACTATGGCATTCAATAAACTGTTAGTGGCACTAATTAGAGAATTCAGTTGTGTGTTCTTATTTGGGGATAGAAGTTCTGAGTTTCCATAGTGCATCTAACCATGGGTAACATCAAATTGCTTCTCTATATACTAACCCATCAAAGTGAAGTTTTGATCGGTAGGAATAAACTCCACCTATGATGTCCATATTTCTAGTTGAAGGCTCTGCAAGAGTGCCACATCTTTAGAATTAAACTATAGGTAAAGCCACTCGAGATTATTCACAATGAGCACAAAATATTCTGTTTTCATTTACAAAGGGCAAAGAAACAATCAGCATCCTCCAGATGTTCACAGAAAAAGACTTGGTGATGAGGACTTGACTATTTCTGTCTCCTTCACTCTTCTAAATCCATGAATTCTGGCTTTTTTCCTAAACCCATCCAATAAATTCTTCAGTCAGAATTGTTTCCCACTTTATAGTATACATGATCATTGCACATTGGAATGTGTATTTATGGGGGAAATGATGATTGAGAGAAGCAAAACTAAAGCCATTTTTGCAAACTAAATTTAAGAACCTGATAACAATGAATCTTATCCCCTAGTAATTGTTGCACAAAAACCTCCTTAAAATTGAAAAAAAAAACAAGGGAAAAAGTATTTCAACACCCTGTCAAATATCCCATGAAAGCTAAAGGAACATGAATTAACTATTGTACCAATGGAATTTTTGTGGGAATCAGTGGAACTCCATTGTTCTGTACCATTGACCAGCTTGAAATAATCCTTGGTACCATTCTTAAAATCTTAAATATTCCACGATTCTGCTGTATGTATGTGAGTGGTCCCCAACTCTCCCTTGTATCTTAAATCTACAAGATCTTAAAAGACTGAGACAGAAGCAGACTCAAACTAATGCTGCTACTTTCCCAATGACTTTCATGGCATTCTCCAATGAAGACAATCTTAAGAAATGACTATAGACACATTGAATCTTTGGAAATCTGTAACTCCTATCCCCAAATCAGAACACACAACTGAATTCTATAAATTTTTTCACATAGGGGTAGTTTGAGAATATAAGTTATAAACTCAATATTAAGTATAGCCATCCTGCTGGTCCCAGAATATTAAATCCCACTATGGCTCAGTCCCTGCAACAACATTTCCATTTCTTCAGTGCCTGTATTCTTACAATCAAGCCTTGCTTACAGTGTAAAGCCTCACAACCAGTATCTGATTTGACTTTTGAATAAAAGTGATTCTCACTTAAAGACAGAGCAACTGGAATTCACAGAGACTAAGGGGCTCATTCAGAATCACACAGCTTAAACAGCAGTTTCAAGCAAGTAATCCATTATGTTTCTAAACAGAGCTGTTGTTAAAGGGCTTCTGTTTACCTGAAGATCTATGTTTTTGATTATTATCTTTTTAAGGCACAGTACATATATTTGAAGCCAAGGCATTAGAAGTTCCTGCTGATTAAAAATATCTTTCTTACACAGAACTGAAAGGCCACTGTCAGTAACACACTGCTTTGTGTTTTGTGTTTTCTCGTTCTCTCTGCCAGTCTTTTAAAATGCAAATGTATCTGGAAGGATAGTACATTGTGCTTAGAATGTTTCTCCTAATGATCTTTCTCGTATTTGATTAGTTGTTAACAACAAACCTGAGGATTTTCAAAGATGCTCAGAGGATATAGAAATAAGAAAGAGATTAGAAAACAAGAATATCTAATTTCAACTTCTAGGTACTAAATGCTGGGGTGTTGGGGGTGGTATTGATGGTGGTGGTAGTGGTTGGTTTTTCTGTTGTTGTTTTGTTTGTTTGTTTTGTTTTGTTTTGCTTGTTCTTTATTTTTTTTCCTGACCCTCTATTTTTTGCCCTGTCACCAGAATTCCAGTCCACTCTCATGTTCAGAAACAATGTCTTAGCAGCTATCAGAACTCATCTTTACCCATATAGCAAAAGCTATTTATTAATTCTGAAGCAGACAGTAAGAGAGACAGAAGAGGAAGGGAAAAAGCTTTTTCCCTTACCACCTTCCTTTTCAGCTGATCGAAAGTTAAGGAACTGTTGGTTATTTCTCCTTAGAACCTTCCATGGGCCACTGCAGGTCAGTCATAACTGATTTATCAGTACTAGTGTGAGAAAAGTCTACTGGAATAACCTACAAACAGGATGATTCTGTTTTACTCACATGATGTACATGCAATAGATACAACTCACTAGTCTTTATAACCCTGACACAATGCTGGTTCAGCATGCTCTGAACCATCACTGCCTCTGAGTCCAGAGCTAGCCCTGATAGCACCATGGCATGTGACCTGCGTGTAGGAAGCACCAGACATTCATTGTAGTGGTAAGGCTTATTCTTTCTGATATAGAAGTCTCTGATAGTAGCTTATCAAAATATTATGATAGACTACCCTGTAGTATTTTAAGTCTTCTATTTTTATAATATTTTACTCAGTCTTAAAAAAACAAAGGCTTAGCATAACATTTCTTTCTGAAAATATGAATCATAATTTATCTTAATGAAAAAGATGGTCTTTCATTAAAGTTATTAGAAAATAAAATTTCATTGAAATATATTGTATTTCCAATATAATATATTTAAATTTAAATTAAATTAATTTAAAATTAATTCAAAGTAGCAATCATAAGAAAAGTACAATTACCAAAACACAAACAATAAAATTGTAAAACAAATAGATTAATGAACCATAAAACAAAACACATTTAATATTTGTATTAATATAAATGAATAAGTCATATCATATTTGATAATTTGTTGTAAAACTTTCTTATCAACTGCATGGAGACTCCAGTATTATTTGACTAGTGAATTTAGGTTGATTTCCTCCCTAAGAACCATTTGCATAGATAGGATCTTTAGCCAATCCAGCTGAGTATTGATCTACAACTATAGATTTACAAAAGGGGTGAAGCAGTTTTCAGTACTTTTCTCTGGCTTCCCTTGGACAGAGTCCGAGGTTCTAGGTTTCATGAAATGCACGTGGAGAAATACACATAGATAATCCAATAATTGGATTAATATTAGGCAGAGAATAAAATATTAACAGGATCCCATGAAAATGTACTTCATATAAGAATCAGGGCTCACAAATTTAAAATGTTCTCTATAATGAGAGCACAGAAGAATACAAGTTCTTAACCTATCGGGAGACTTAACAGAAATCTACCAGGTTTTGCCTTCCTGGATCCTCAACTTTACCTTGCAAGGTTTAGCAGGTATGTATGTGTGTGCATATATACATATATGTGTGTGTGTGTGTGTGTGTGTGTGTGCAAATGTAAAAATATATATATACACATATATACATATATATCCATGTATGTAAAGCACAATGGAGAAAGATTATGAAAAACAAATTCAGCACTGTGTACAACAGGCAATTTTGCTGTAAGGCACTCCTCAGGAAGGCAGAATAGCCTCTGTGTAAAAGCTTCATGAATGAGCAAAGTGTTAAAATATGTCTTATAGCATTTATATGACAACTTTAATTTTATGAGGTCCCATTTGTCGATTCTTGATCTTAGAGCTAAGCTAGTGGTGTTCTGTTAAGGAACTTTTCCCCTGTGCACATGTACTTGAGGCTCTTCCCCACTTTCTTTTCTATTAGTTTCAGTCTATCTGGTTTTATGTGGAGGTCCTTGATCCACTTGAATGTGAGCTTTGTACAAGGAGATAAGAATGGATTGATTTGCATTCTTCTACATGCTAACTGCCGTTGAGCCAGCATCATTTGTTGAAAATGCTGTCTTTTTTCCACTGGATGGTTTTAGCTCCTTTGTCAAAGATTAAGTGACCATAGGTGTGTGGGTTCTTTTCTGGGTCTTCAATTCTATTCCATTGCTCTACCTGCCTGTCACTGTACCAATACCATGCAATTTTTATCACAATTGCTCTGTAGTACAGCTTGAGGTCCCGTACAATGTATTTGTGCCAAAGTCTCTTCGTGTAACTTGGATTTCTTAAACTTCCATTTGTGTTGCCTCAGTCTTCAAATACTGAAATTATAGGTGTTCATCTACAAGTTCAGTTTCTTTGAAGGTTAAAGTTTTTGATGTTCTCATTTTATCCTGCCTTCTAGTTGCTTTCCTATTCTCATAACAACGTTACCCGCCCAAATCCATGTGCCTTGTTCCTGTTCCTAAGTACAGAGTCTGCTTAGTGATGCTTTAAAGTGTATGATATCATCTACTAAAATGTTTTAACAGGTAAGAGACCACATAGCCCTATGTCAGCAGTTTCCAGTTACACAGTACCTTCTCATATAAGAATGGGGCTTCATGAGATGCTCTCCCACACAATACATAATTTCAGCTAGCTTGGTGTATACATATAGCCACAGCCACCATGTGTTCTTATGTACAATGACCCTGTCATTTTTGCAATTTTTTTTTTTTTTTTGCAGTTCTCACTACCTTTGACTACAATTTTTTTCTGACTCCTCATATTTGATGCTCTCTGAGCCTTGGAATTAGAGGGATATGATATAACTGTCTCATTTAAAACTAACATCCTCGCCTCCCAGACTGTCTGTCTCTCTTTCTCTGTGTCTGTCTCTGACTCTCTCTGTCTCTCTCTATGTCTCTCTCTCTTTTGCTCTTGCTCTCCTTTCTCCTTTCATCTCTCTCCTACCTCCCTTTTATTCCCCACCTCTCCTGGTCTTCATTTATTGCTTGTTTGTTTGTTTCTTTGTTTTTTCCCAACATAATGTTTTTATTGATTATTTGGAAGCTTCAGATAATACATGTCACATTTACTTCCCCGTCTTGTCCTCCCAGGTCCACTCCCTCTATTGTGATCTCCCAGTGGAAAGAAGAAAAGAAAAACAAAGGTAAAACAAAACCTGAAGTCTTGTTTTTGTTGCATATATACTCACTGATTAAACTTTCTGTGACTAGTCCCTTGAAGAAAACTGATTCCTTATCCCACCCTGACCCCCATCAAAAGCCATTAGCTTTGTAGAACTATACTTCAGGATTCCTATAACAATTTTTAAGAGTCCTATTCAATGGCTTCCTGTTTATACTGTTTCTTTTTTGATGAGAAGGGGGAAAAGCAGGTTGTCCCAGAAGCCTTCAATGTCTCTCATTTTCAGCTTTGAGTCTGCAGTTATCAATATCGCTGCAAAAGAAGCTTCCTTGCCCTTTGTTGTTAGCAGCCGCACAGATCATGGATGTCCAAATAATTTCTCAAGACAGTACAGACCATAAACACCCACATGGCCTCTGGTGGCAGCACAGACCATGGACTTCAATAGGCCAGCCATCAATGGTAACACAGACCGCAAGCATCAACACAGCCTCTAACAGGTACATTGGCCACCAACAGACATAGCCTTGTTTCAGCAGCCATCCAACAGTCTCTTATTCTTTGCACTTTGATTTGTTGTAAGTCTCTTATGTTTTGTCTTCTACCGCTAAAAGAAGCATCCTCAACATGAGTTGAGAGGTACACTAATTTATGGGTATAAATATAAGAACTTGAAAGGCAATTTATTACCTTGTCCATTTGTGAAAATAATTTATTAAGTATTCCTATACTGTTTATGACTAAGCCACAATAACTTTTTGACACAGTATTTGGTACCAGACATGAATTCTATCTTGGGGAGCTGGCCATAAATATAATCAGGAAGTGGTTGGTTGCTCCCAAAGCATTTATACCACTATTGCACTAGGGAACATAATTCACCAGGACAGTCATTACTATAGATCATAAGATTTAGAGCTGAATAAGGCTGGTGGTACTTATCTCTTCCTGCAGTGTACATAATATCTTTAAGTTCTTTGAAAAACACTGAAGCTTCCATGTGAGTAGCAGCTTAATTTCTCGATGCCCTATCCCAAGCACATGTGACTTCACATATAGGCTCTCATCATCAAGTTCTAGAGTAAAATCAAGTACATTAACAAGAGTCCCTAATTGTATGAGAGGAGTCTATAAAATACCATTGAACAACAACATGAAAATAAATAAACCATACCTGGCATTGGCTTTTCATTTGATAGCCTATAAAATCCTGGAAAAGAACTGTACTCCAGTTACAGGATAACTATTTCACTTCCATGAGTGCATTTTAAGAAGCTTCTACAAGGAGATAATATACAAAACACACAACTGAAAACAAAAACCCTAAACAGCAAGAAAAAAACAAAACAATAAACTTAATTAATATTGGCATGTGGAACTTAACAGTAATCTCAAAAGAAGAAATGAAAATAACTGAAAATATTTTTAAAAAATATTCAGCATGCTTAGCTACCAGGAAAATAAAAATTAAAATTACTTTGATTTTTTTCATTTTACTCAAGTTAAGATGGCTAATATAAAAAGCAAAACCAATGGCAACAGATGCTCATGTGGATGTAGAGAAAAGAAATCAGTTTGGCGGTTCCTCCAGAAATTGGACATAGTAATACCTGAGGACCCAGCTATACCACTCCTGGGCATATACCCAGAAGATGCTCCAACATATAATGAGGACATGTGCTCCACCATGTTCATAGCAGCCTTATTTATAATAGCCAGAAACCAGAAACAACCCAGATGTCCCTCAGCAGAGGAATGGATACAGAAAATGTGGTACATCTACACAATGGAGTACTACTCAGCTATTAAAAACAATGAACTTACGAAATTCTTGGGGAAATGGATGGATCTGGAGAATATCACCCTGAGTGAGGTAACCCAATCACAAAAGAACATACATGGTATATATTCTCTGATAAGTGGATATTAGCCCAGAAGATCGGAATACACAAAGTACAAACCACAAACCACAAGAAACTCAAGAAGAAGGAAGACCAAAGTGTGGATACTTTGTTCCTTCATAGAAGGGGGAACAAAATACCCATGGAAGGAGTTGTAGAGACAAACTATGGAGCAGAGACTAAAAGAAGGACAATTCAGAAACTGCTCCACCTAGGAATCCTTCCCATATTCAGTCATCAAATCCAGATACTGTTGTGGATGCTAGCAAGTGCTGGATGACAGGAGCCTTATATAGCTCTCTCCTGAAAGGCTCTGACAGTACCCGACTAATACAGAAGTAGAGGCTCAGAGCCATCCTTTGGACTAAATACAGGGTCCCCAATGAAGGAGCTAGAGCAAGGACCCAAGGAGCTGAAGGGTTTGCAGCCCCTTAGGACAAACAACAATATGAACTAACTAGTACCCTCAGAGCTCCCAGGGACTAAACCACCAACCAAAGAGTACACATGGTGGGACTAATGGCTTCAGCAGCATATGTATAGGAGAGGATGGCCTAGTTGGTCTTCAAGGGCAGGAAAGGTCCTTGGTCCTGTGAAGGTTCTATGCCCCAGTGTAGGGGATGCCAGGACCAGGTCATGGGAGAGGGTGGGTTAGTGAGCAGGGGGAGGGGTGAGGGAACAGGGTTTTTTTTTATTTGTTTTTGTTTTTTGTTTTTTGTTTTTTTCTTATTTTCTTATTTTCTATTTTTTTGGAGGGGAAAGAGGGAAAGGTGATATCATATGAGATGTAAATAAAGAAATATCTAATAAAATATATATATAATAAAAAAGAAGCTTCTACATAGTAGTTTTCTATATGGCATTTTCAGTGGTCTTTAGTTTTATTTACTCCTCCTAATACTCTCTCTTCTACCCTCCCCTTTCATCTCCTACCTCATTTAACTTTTCCTATTCCATTGCACTTCCCATATTACCTGTGTTCAATCCCCCTTCATTTAAAATATCCCCAGTGTCCCTGACTAGCTCCCTGACTATTATTGGTACCGTAGCTTAAAAACACATTCAAAGAAAGTATATATATATGTGCCAATTCTCTCCCTTGGTCAGATGACTATTTCCAGTGTCATCCATTTAATAATTATTTTTTTCCTTTAGAGTCGAATAATATTCCATTGTGTATAATTGCCACATTTTCCTTGTCCATCAGTGATGAATATATAGACTATTATAAACTATTTCCATTTCTTGGTAGTTGTCAAGAGAACACAATCGGCATGCATAATTAGGCATCTTTGCAGCATCGTGTAGAGTCCTTTGGGAATATATCCAATAGTCATATGGCTGTTTTATATGGTATATCTCTTAATAGATTTTAAAGAAAATTCCTATATAGATTTCTATAGTGACTATACAACTTAGAGCTAGAAATCAACATTTGGTAACTGTTTTCTTTTTTCTACATCCACATGAGCATCTGTTGCCATTGGTTTTGCTTTTTATATTAGCCATCTTAACTTGGGTAACATGAAAAAATCAAAGTAACTTTAATTTTCATTTCCCTGATAGCTAAGCATGCTGAATATTTTTTAAAAATATTTTCAGTTATTTGCATTTCTTCTTTTGAGATTACTGTTAAGTTCCACATGCCAATATTAATTAAGTTTATTTGTTTTGGTTTTTTCTTGCTGTTTAGGGCTTTTGTATTCAGTTATTTGTATATTTTATATATTATCTCCCTGTCAGACTTACAGCTGATAAGGCTCTTTTACCCACACAATAGATCTCTTCTCTCATACGATGGTGTTCTTTGTGTGACAAAAGCTTTTAAAGTTACATAAGGTACCATTTGTCAATTGTTGGTCTTAATATGGGTACCATTGGAATTCTGTTCAGAAAGTTCTTTTCTGTGTCTTTAAGTTGAAGTATTGTTGAGGGCCAGGACGGGCTAATGCTTTCCCTGAGTCCCTGGTGTATGGGGACAGAAAGCAGCACTTGACATATGAAAATACTCAGCAGAGCCGGTAATGACCTTGAGAAAATCTTCTGAGAAACCAACTCTTCCTCCATGAAGAGCTGTAGTTATCAGTCTCAAGGTGAAGCTTGGTCTTTGATTCTCTTGAAGTGTCTTGTGTTCCCTTTGTGCAGCATTATTTGAATAGCTTTGTGCTGAATTTGGCACACCATACAGTTTATTGGTGACGCTGTCTCCTTTTATCTGTCAGGAAAATTATATACAACATATTTTACTTCTTTAATAAACTTGATTTCATGAGCCATCAGCTGGTGCAAGACTTCCTGATTCCAAACTTTATATTCTTTACCTTCTTTTATTTTCTGGTCTTTCCTTTCAGGATATTGCCATTGTAGAATGGTCTGCTTGATCCAGGTCCTATAACATATCCATGGAACTGGATCCTGTGTTGATGCCTTTGTCATGGAGGTTTGTTTCATTATGCAGCAAAATTCTGGGTCCTGTTTTCATATCCAGTCTGTTAGTCTATGTCTTTTTATTGGGGAATTGAGTCCATTAATGTTAAGAGATAGTAAGGAAAAGTGATTGATATTTTCTGTTACTTTTGTTGTTAGAGGTGGAATTATGTTTGTGTGGCTATCTTCTTTTGGTTTGCCATTGATCTGTATGGAGTTGAATTTTATGCAGAGAGAGAGATAAGAACATGGTTTTACTGTTCTATGTGTTGTATACAATTTAGCCAGCACCATTTGTTGAAAAGTCTGACTCTTCTCTGAAGTGTTAATTTGGTATGTCCTCTTTGTCAAAATCAGAGAGCACTAGGAGCATGAACATGCATCTGGGTTCTCAATTATGTTGTATTGATCAGTGTATATGTACAATATTGCCATGTCGTTTGTATTTTATTATTAGAGGTGTATGTGAGAGACAGATAGACAGACATACACACACAGAAATGCATACACACATACACAGAGAGGGAGAGAAAGAGAGAGAGAGAGAGAGAGAGAGAGAGAGAGAGAGAGAGAGAGAGACCTTAGAGCTAGAGTTGTAGGCAATTATGAGTTTCTGAATATCATAGGTACTGGCAAATTGAATCTGGATCCTTTATAAGATCAGTGTGTGTGATCTCTCAGCCCCTCCATGCTGTTCTCATTGTTAGAGAACTCAGTGGATTAATTTCAATTCAGGCATATTGATACATCCCATAGTATTTATTTGTATTGTCCAGGGTTGTTTGCGATATTCTGAGTCTTTTGTGTTTTCATGTGAATCTGAGATTACTTTTCAATTTCTATGAAGAACTGCATCAGGTTAAATAGGAATTTTATAGAATTATAGATTGCTTCAGATAGAATGCCCATTTTTACAATATTGACACTGCCAATCAATGAATTTGGAAGTATTTTTCATCTATTGATATCATATTCAATTGTGGTTTTGGTGTCACAACACTTTCATTATAGTCTTAGCTCACTTTTTCTTTTAATATAATACTGTCTAAGAGATTGTTTCTGTGTTTTTATTCTTAGTATGTGTTTTATTTGCATACAGGAATAACACTGATTTTTGTGAGTTAATTTTGTATTCTGCTGCTTTGTTTAACAAACTTATCACATGCTAAAAATTTCTGGTATCTTAGGGTATTTTCTGCATATAATAATATCATCAACAAATAAACATGATTAACTTCTTTTTTTCCTATTTGTAACCTTTTCTTATTCCCCTTAATTTGTTTTATTGCTGTAGCTAAGATTTCAACTACTATATTATAGAAGAACAGCGATATCTTATATATTATATTGTAGAAGAGAGTAAGACATCTTATTTTATTTTTACTTTTAGTAAAAATTATTCAAATTGTACCCTAGTAATTTGTCTGTGGGCATATTGTATATTTTCTTCACTATGTTGAAATATGTTCCTTATATGCCAATATTCTCCTGAACTTTTATCATGAAGAGATATTTTAGGTGTTCTCTTGCAAAACTAGAGGTAGAATGGTCCTCTGGTTTTTGGCCTGTGGTTTATGAAGTAGATTGCACTGGTTTACATATGTTAAATATTTCTGCATCACTGAGATAAAATTTACATGATGATGAAGCAGGATAATCTTTTGGCTGTGTTCTTAATTCAATTTGCAAGTATTTTAATGAGAAGTTGTATGTCTATGTCAATCATTGATATTGTCCTATAACTCTCTTATTTCTCTCCTTGTGCCTTTATCTGGTTTGGAGTCAAGTCAATAAGTATTGTTTTGTTTAGTTTTTTTAAAGTGAAAGTGTTCCTTTCTTTTAGATTTTACAGAATAATTTGAGGAGTATTGCTGTTAATTCTTGTTTGAATGTCTGAGTTCACTATTCTGAATCTATAAAATTCATTTTTGTTGGTAGATATTTAATTATTCTAACTCATTGGTTGCTATAGGCATTCTTAAATTATTAATTTTTATCTTGGCATAACTTTGGTAAGTCATATGCTTTTAGAAATTCATCTGTTGCATTTAGATTTCAGAATATAGTTGAATATAAATTTTTAAAATATGTCATTTGAGTTCCCTGAGTTTCACCAGTGTCTGCTGTAATAGCTCGTTCTTCAATTCTAACTTTATTTTTTTATTAATCATTTTATTCTTTTACATTTGTTGGGTATTTTGGCTAAAGTCATCCCTGTTTGTTCCTGGGAAACTCTCACTTTCCTGGAATCTGGAATTTTCTAGTGGCTACCCCCAATTCTCCAGCACAACTGCTGCGTGTTTCTATTCAATTTCCTGACCTTCTGTACTTCTCTCTTGTCCATTCTAATACCTAATCCTGCCTCCTCTTTTTTTCCCCTCCTTCCTTTCTCTCTCCCAGTTCTCTCTCTCTACCTACTGTGATTGTTTTGTTCCCACTTCTATGTAAGATTGAAGCATCTCCATACAGTTCCAACTTTATTAATAAGGTTTTCTCTTTTCTTTCACTAGTAGCTTGTTAATTGTATTTATCCACTAAAAGAATTAATTCTTTATTTGATCGATTCTCTCTCTTCATTTCTTTTCTATTAGTTTCTGAGACTATTATGTTTATCTCTTCCTATTAATTTTTGGGGATGATCTTTGTTCCTATTTTTGGAAGGCCTTCTGTTATACCATTGAGATAGTACCTTGAGATTGTTCAAATTTTCTGATATAGGCACTTCACACTATAAACTCCTCTCTAAGAATGGCCATCACTGTGTTCTATACATTTTGGCATGTTTCAATAACATTTTCAATTAACTCAAGGAATATTTTATTCCCTCTTGATTTCTTTAGTGACTTACTGATTACCCTGTAGGATGCTGTTTTGTTTAGCTTCCATGGGCTTATGTACTTCCTGTAGTTTGTATAGTTGTTCATATCTAACTTTGCTCCATTGTGAGCAACAGAATGAAGAATGCCATTTCAAGTTTTCTGTATTTGTTAAGACCTTCTTTGTGTTATAGTATGTGATTAGTTTGGTATAAAGTTTCATAGAGTACTAAATTTACCCACAACTACTATGTTGTAGGTAATCTGTGGTTTTTATGCCTCCTATCAAATTTGATATCCCTGTGTTTGCTGCATATATATTTATGTTTATATATTTATATTTTTAAATACATATGAAATTACCTTTCTTATATCTTCTGATTAAAATCTATTTTGTTATAAATTAGAATAGATATTAGTTCTTGTTTTTAAAGTTCATTTGCTTGGGATATCTTTTTCCATCTTTTAGCCTAAGGTTGTATCTATTATGAATTCTGAGGTGCATCTCTTGAAGGTGGCAGAAAGTTGGATCCTGTTTCCTAATTGCATTTTATTTGTCTTTTTAATGTAGGAATAGAGACCATTAATATTGAGTTGTTTTTTCAAGACTATATTAAGCCTGATAATTTGTCAACTTTGTAGTGTGTTTTCTTAGATCTCTTGGCTTAACCATCCTGACATTGTTCATTTACAGCATGTGACTACTTGAATGCATTTATATTTCTTTTCAAACCAAATTATCCTGTGTATAATGAGCTTACTGATTATAACCTCATTTAATCTGTTGTTATCATGGGAAGTTTTATTTCTTTTTCAATTTTGATGGATGTTTTGTAGGGAATGTAGAAGACAGTAGTCAGAGTTGACAGTTGTAGTCTTCAAGAATTTGGAATACATGTTTTATGATTTTTAGGAGTTTAAAAGTTTCTGCCAAAACAGGAGCTATTCTTATGGATTGATGTTATACCTGAGTAAACCTCCCTCTCTTAAAGCATTTAAAACACTTTCTTTATTCTGTGTTTTTGATATTTTAACTATATATCATGGGGAGTTTCTACTCTGGTCCTATTTGTTGTTATGGAATCTTCTTGTATCTGGATGAACATCTATTTATCAAGTGTTATGAAATTTTCTTGTATATTTTATTGAAAATATTCTCTATGCCTTTACTGTAGTATTGTTCTTTGATGCATGTAGTTCAAAGGTTAGGTGCTTTTGAGTGTTGCAAGGCTGCGCTCTCATGTTTTGTTTGTTTGGTTTGGTTTGGTTTGGTTTCTCACTGATATTTACTGGATGATCCAGAGCCTCCTATTTGTCTTCCAGCCCTGAGCCTATTACTTTGACATAATCCACTTTGCTAGTAAGGGCTTCTACTGAGGTTTTTGTTTGACTTATTGAGTTTTGCATTTCAAGCATCATTCCACTTTGGCATTTCTTCAGCAATTATATCTCTTTATTGAATTCTATTTTTGTCTCTTGGATTGAGTTCGACATTTCATTCAGCTCTTCATTTTGTTTCCCTGGCATACATTCATATCCTATTTCAGTTGTTTGAACATAGTTATAATCACTCCTTTGCATTCCTTTTCTATAAGATCTTCCAGGACCTTCTCATCTGGGGTTTTACCTCTGAGCTTAGCAGTGTGGGAGGGGTAGGTCACACTGGTTTTTCCTATTATTTTGGTTTCTGCACTGGAAGTTTGCTCATCTGAAATTGTGTGTTAGTTGAGTCTTTTTCCTGTTTTACTCAAATTGCTTTTTTTTTTTTTTTTTTTTTTTTTTTTTTTTTTTTTTTTTTTTTTAATTTTCAGTGCAAGCCTGTACAATATTGAGGGAAGAATTTAGTGTAACAATGTTGCAAAGTTGTTCTCTTTTATGGAACTGGTGTAAAAGGCTGCTACTCTCTGCCTCTTAGACACAACCCAAGTGTCATCACACTCTATGATGGGCTCTTTCCTCTGATACCTTCTGCCATGACTAGTCAAGTCTGATTGTTCTATTTTGAATAAGTTCTGTTCAGTGAGTAGATCTCCAGATGTTGTCTCTGTAGTTAGGTAGTCTATACCTCATATTGTTGATGGCAGGGTCAATCTGGGAGTCCTGGAAGCAAAATCCTATAGCACTTGGTGCCTTACATTGTGAGAAGGAATAGGCTTAGTCTGAGGCATGGAGTAGAATAAAGTAATCTGGCAGAACTTGAAGGTGAGATCACAGAGAAGCCAGGAAGCCTAGGGAATGAGGGAGAGCAATGCCTGTAGCTCAAGAAGTGAGGTAAGAGAGGAGTGCCTACAGAGTAGTAAGGAACACAATATAGTTGACATTTGGGTAGAGAGGTTCCACAGGAGTCAGAGGCCCTCGGGATAGGGAAGACCCAACTTGGCCACACAGGAAAGGGAAGTCCTTGGTGGACCAGTCGGACAGAAAGGAGCCAGCCTACATGGGAGTAAGGAGACAGTAAGTCCTAGAGCAGCTGGACGGCCCTTTAGAATAGGGAGAAGCTGAGTGACCTGGGGATGCATGAGAAAGGAAGTACCTGAGGCACCCAGATCCAGCAAGAATGGTTTTGTGTACAGGTTTTATATCCCACACTAGTACTGAAATCATTTATTAACTAAAGTAGTTTTCTAAAGTCTGCTCACCTACTTCTTTCTCATCTAGATACCCTGTATTTCTTTCCCTTGTTTGATTGCTCTGAATTATGGCATTTTGTTAAATTTATGTGGAGAAAGTGAGAAACATTATATTCTTCTATATCTTAGAAATAGTTTTGCCTTTCCCCATTCAATACAATGTTAGCTGTTAAAATATTATATATCTTCTTTTTTATGCTATTATTTGTCCAGAGCTTATATCATAAATGGATATTGAATTTATCAAACATTCTTTAAAGGCACTTTAGTGGACTATATTTTGGGCCTTTGTCTTGTTAATATTGTGTCTCATTTATTGATTATTTATTGAAATTGCAGAATTCAACCCCAATATAACACTATAGAGCTGTCAGTTAGAGTAAGCTGCCAACCATCAGCAGGCATTTGGATCATGATAGTAGGACAAATATGAACAAGATTAGATCATTAATGGATAACATCGCACATCTCTAAATACCTATTATAGCATCAAGTAATAAGTTAGACTTAGTGATGTCACAATGGTAAGGCCACCCCTCAGAAAGCAAAAGGGTTAACAGTTCCAGTCCACCAACCTGAGCCACATAATTTGTGCATATAGGAAATGTACAAATGTAGAAAGATGAGGGACTTGAGTTGGCCAACAATACTGTAGTTTAGTATTTATTAATATTGTTCAGTTTTACTTTCATAGTATAGGAAATAGAGAAACATTTTATGAACAATACATTTCAATCAAGACCTTTCTTGAAAGATCTTAAAAGAAATGAAAGGGGAAATTAGCTACCTAACTACTAGGGCAGTGGAGATCAATCCTCATAGTGAAGATGTTTAGTGTTATCTTATTTCTGAACACATACCTTCAAAACAAATGTGATCTGTCTCTCTTATAGAGTTAGGGGAATGTAGAGAGTGATATCTGAGGTCCCTATATAACACAGATTTGTAACAACTGTGAAATTTGAGTCTTGAATTCTCTAAATATGATTTTAGGTAAAAGATTAATTTTATTTAAAATAAAATGATGGAAAATTATGCATTGCCTAGCTTACATGTGTCTTTAAAATCCCATGAACTGCAAAAATTATTCCTGAACTTCTAAACTACAATCTATAAATACTAAGAAAATAGTCAATGGTAGAATAATTTCCATCTGAAATGTAGGAATGAAAAGAGTAAACGTCATAGATTCTAGGTGCCCTATATTGATACTACATCATACAAAACATGGAAGAAGTCAAGTTTAGTGTGTTTTCACCATGACCACAAAATTCCTTCTCTTTGAATTCTTCCTTCTTGTTCATCTGAATTAAAATTTCAGGGATTGTGTTCCCTTAGTGGCACTGTATGAATTTGCTTGGAAACCACATGGTGTTTATATTCTCTCCATTCTTCCATTTAACACTTATTTATTAATGGCGTTTAAACTCCATGTTTGTACCTGGAGTCATAAGAATAATATTGACTTGGTCTTTTCCTAAAGTAGCATGAAAATCTACACGGAAATATATGTATATGCATACTAATTTTTTGGTTCTTACACCTCTACCTTCCTTCCAACCCTTATTCCACCAAAACTTCTTCCAAACACTTCATACTAGGTAGGAGGCAAAGAAAGTTAGAGGAAAATGGGATGTACTTCTCTGTCAGGCAACAAAATAGACTACTTCTTTCTGATTAGGGCCAGTGACTTCTTTGGGAGAAGTCCAATCTTTGTAGTCAGGATATCTCTAACTTCTTGTCAAATAGCAACAGCAACCAGGAACAGGAGATCTTCATGGGGTTCTTTCATTTATACTATCTCCAGAATTCCCAGAATTAAACTATCTACAGCTGTATGTACAGGGTATGAAGCAAATCACTGTCACCTGCTGTGAAGCAACCTCTCACCCCACACCTGGGATTAAAACAAAAACATATTCACAGAACATAAAGTTCTTTTTTAAAGAAGCCAAAGTTCTCACTACAGCAGGCTATGCAGTTAAGAGGCCAACATGTAAACCCTCCTGGGGATAGGAACTGAAACTTTATCCCATGCCATAAAGAAATAGTTTCAGGGGTGGGGTGTGGAGCAGGTGGAGATCTGTGGCCTGATTAGGAGAGAGATGAAAAAAGGCAAAGAAACAAATATACTTGGTCATTGGAAAAATGAGTTTGAAGGAAAAATAAAAAAAACACAAAAAACAAAACAAAAAATTACCTATGAAGCAAGACTAATGCATTCTTTGTTAAGCTAATGTAAGAGATAAATAAGTCAATTCCTACATACATGATTTCCAAACAATTTGAATGGTCAAGTAAAATAATAAAAGCCACCAAAGCTGATGGGAAAATCTCCTCTCTAAACCCATTGTATTTGTTAACATAATAAATTATACATGTTTCATTTTTTACTTGTTAATTTTTACTCTAATACCAAAGACATTCAATCTAAATTCCCAACATTTATGGGATTATCCATTTTGTCCTTTCAATTTCCACTCTATGAATAGAAATTTTGAGTACCATCTTATGACTAAAGATACTAAAGATGAAATAAATATTAAATATCAAAATATTAAGCACAAAACTATTGCATTTCTTTGATAAGTATAAGGGGAAAATCTGCTAGGAAACTGAAATATAATACTCTAGTCTTAGAGATCTCAAAGTCTCTTAATGTAGCCTTGGATTTGTCTGTTCATGTTATGTGTGTGTGTGTGTTCATACTTGTGTTTGTATGTGTGCATGTGCGTGTGTGAGCATGCATGAACATGCACATTTGTGTGTGTGTTTGTTTGTGTGTGTGTGTGTGTGTGTGTGTGTATTTACTTGCTCTGAAAAAAATCTCAGGAAAGTTTCCCCTGTGCCCACATACTCGAGGCTCTTCCCCACTTTCTCTTTTATTAGTCTCAGTGTATCTGGTTTTATGTGGAGGTCCTTGATCCACTTAGACTTGAGCTTTGTACAAGCAAACAAGAATGGATCAATTTGCATTCTTCTACATGCTAACCACCAGTTGAACCAGAACCATTTGTTGAAAATGCTGTCTTTTTTCCACTGGATAGTTTTAATGCCTTTGCAAAGATCAAGTGACCATAGGTGTGTGGGTTCATTTCTGGGTCTTCAATTCTATTTCAAGGATCTACCTGCCTGTCACTGTACCAGTTCCATGCAGTTTTTTATCACAATTGCTCTGTAGTACAGCATGAGGTCAGGGATGGTGATTTCCCCAGAAGTTCTTTTATTGTTGAAAATATGTTTTATTATCCTAGGTTTTTTTGTTATTCCAGATGAATTTGTGAATTGCTCTTTCTAAGTCTGTGAAGAATTGAGTTGGAATTTTGATGAGGATTGTATTGAATCAGTCGATTACTTTCAGCAAGTAGGCCATTTTTACTATATTAATCCTACCAATCCATGACCATGGGAGATCTTTCCATCTTCTGAGATCTTCTTTGATTTCTTTCTTCAGAGACTTGAAGTTCTTGTCATATAGATCTTTCACTTGCTTAGTTAGAGTCACACCAAGGTATTTTATAATATTTTTGACTATTGTGAAGGGTATTGTTTCCCTAATTTCTTTCTCAGCCTCTCTATCCTTTGTGTAGAGGAAGGCCACTGATTTGCTTGAGTTAATTTTATATCCAGCTACATTGCTGAAGTTGTTTATCAGGTTTAGGAGCTCTCTGGTGGAATTTTTGGGGTCATTTAAGTATACTATCATATCATCAGCAAATAGTGATAATTTGCTGATGAAATGATAACTTCTTCCTTTCCAATTTTTATGCCTTTTATCTCCTTTTGTTGTCTAATTGTTTTGGGTAGGACTTCAAGTACTATACTGAATAGGTAGGGAGAGAGTGGGCAGCCTTGTCTAGTCCCTGATGGTAGTGAGATTGCTTCAAGTTTCTCTCCATTTAGTTGGATGTTTGCTACTGGTTTGCTGTTTATTGCTTTTACTATGCTTTACTAGGTATGGGAAAATCTCTCCTTTTTTGGCAGTATGTTTATTCTAATTCTCCATGATGGAAATGCCCTAAGGACTATGTGTACTCTACACATAGACTTTCCATGCTATAGCATTATATTTCTATGCTGGAACTATGACAGAAAAATCTTAGTAGTTTTTCCCAAATTGTTTCATATAAAGCATTAGAAGAAAGAAAGCATTTTGAGCTGGGTTTTTTTCCTACTCTGTAGGGTAAAGAATTGTTATTTTTGAAATAATCTTGTTAATCACAAGCCTCTAGCAAATGAAAGTTATAGTAAATATTTCTGTCCATGAAGAATTCTGGGTTACTTCATAACTAGTAGTGAAATGGATCCAGCAAAGTCCAAACCTTTGTTTTGTGTATTCTTGTGCCTAAAACAGTCTTCTTTCAATTGTTAAACTTTGGGCTTTTGGACCCATTAGGAGTGAACTTTTGCCACTACTTCTTTACTTAAGTCAAGAGAGCATGGTGTTAAATTCTTATGAAGAATCTCAAAAGTATATACTTTCAACTTTTCTTAATCTCAGAAAAGAGGTTCCATCTAGAAAAATTGACAGAAGTTCAAATAAAAATTTAAACTTAAAAAACTCATTTTGTACCCTTGTTCTCTCAGTTACCAAGGTTGTATTATTTGAAAACCAAACAGAAGCATTTAACCCAAGGTTCATGTTCCCAATCTCAATGAATTACCAGTCACACCTAGTAATACACACCTCATCATGTTATAAGAGCTGATAACAGGAGATAACAAGGTGTTCCGCAAAATGGCCATAGCTATTTTTCCTAGGTAGGCCCCCTTGTCAAGCTTGATATGTATGAACATAATTTCAGATGACCAGCCAGAGACTTGAAATTATTAAATCAATCCATTCATTCTAAATGCACATGTTGTTTGAATCTTTTATTCAACAAAAGTGTTTTAACTGTTTATTTTCTGACGTTCAATTACCAAAGAGAATTTAAAATACTAGAGACAGTATGACACTTAAATCATATGACTAGTGATGTGTGGTACTTATGAGTACCATCGTGGCATGTAGAAACGAATTTTATGTGAAACTGTTACCGATACAAGCCATACAAATGCAGTGAGCCCAAGTTCTAACTGAGCCAAACTTCTCCATTGTGCACTGCTCCAAGGATGCTTTGTAGAGTAGCACTGTTCTGAAAAAAATAACTTTGTCTTATATTTAAAAAAAAAGAAAACAGAAAGAAAGAAAGAAAGAAAGAAAGAAAGAAAGAAAGAAAGAAAGAAAGAAAGAAAGAAAGAAAGAAAACGAAAAAAAAACTCAAAGATCCTGGAATGCCATTTCTTTCCAAAAGAGTAGCCATATTTGAATTTTCTTAGCAGCTTGCTGAGAGAGTGCAAAGCTAACAAGAATCAAAACAGACTCTTTACATAGTTTGTTTGGGTCTAGAGGAAATCTGTCCATGAGCTTTTGTGAGGGGGCCAACATGTCAGCATATGCCTGACTACAGAGAGTTTATCTTTCAATTGATTTAGTCCATTCTGGGGACTCAAGATGATGCAACAATATGGCACATAACCAAACTCATTCTCTTTCATTGACAGAAATGATAGAAATGTATTTATTTTTATGGCTCACTTAATGAGGAAAGACAGGATTAGAGGCTGCTTTTAAATTCCTCATGTAGTTATCTTGTCCATGCTTTCAGCTGTTACTCAGATCTTGATTAGTATGGTCTCAATTAACAGAACTGTTCGTCAGGATCAAAGTATGGCTTGAATCCATAGCTTCATTTCTTAGGGTTTGCAAACAAGCTTGGGAAAAGTGTGTTCTGTTAATGGAGGCTTTAGCCTTCTTTAAATGTGGGAAATTGGCCTAGAAACAGCATACACACTTTGTGACAGGTTTAAAAACCCTTCTTAGAGCATTTTGTTCTCTGTTTCTTTGGCATGTGTATAGAGCAGCAGTATGAATTAAAGCTAAACTAGGATTAGGTAGCGGAGTTGAAGATACACGTATAATTTCTCCAGCTTTTGTATCAGACACAGTCTGTAGGGAATATGACAGCAGGTGCCAGGGAGGCATAGCTAAAAGCAAGAGTACAGATTGAACATTCTACCCAGTTTGTCTTTACAGAAAAGTAAGCGAGATAATTCTGGGTCCACATTAGCAGGTAGATCTGGGGAACACATAGAACTAGAATGAAGGCTTCATAGAAGCAAGACAGACATGGTAAACTATGGAATTCAGGGCAAGGAGAAAAGGACATAAAATACACAATAAGAGAGGATCTTACTCCCATCTTGGCTAAGGAAAACTGGTGACAGGAGGCTTTACAAATATCAACCAGTACTACTTAAAAGCCTAAGAAGTGTGTGTGTGTGTGTGTGTGTGTGTG
>NW_022196897.1:35310038-35324205 GCF_008632895.1 Mastomys coucha
TGTGTGTGTGAAAGACAGAGACACACAGAGAGAGACAGAGATCTGTGATATTGATTATAGCAGATATCCATTTTTTGAAAGAGAATATAAAAACTCTACTGAGATGTCTAAGTTGTTAGGGACAATTGGCTCCTTTTTCTAGAGGACCTGAGTTTGATTTTCAGCAACCACATGGTGGCTCACGATCATCTGTAACTACAGTTCCAAGGAAACCAATGTCCTCTTCTGTTACCTGTGGGACCAAATCATGCAATTGGAACACAGGCATACATGAAGTAAAAACACCAGTATAAATTAAAAAATAAAATAAAATAAAAATTTTCAAAAAAAGGAGGATTAAGATTTCATGACTTGATACAAGCTAATCTTGTTTCTAGTTGGATGTTAGCCAAATGGCTTTGAATTTCTGAAAAATCATATAAAGCATGTAAAGGCCTCAAAGGCTATGTGTGTGTGCACTTCTATGTACATGTGTATGTTGTTGGACATGGAGACCAAAGGTGGACAATGAGTATCCTCCTCTGTCACTCTCCATCTTATTCTCACTGAGTCTTGACCTTGTCATTCTTGGGTTAGTCTGTCCCAAGTCCCAGTGATCCTCCTTTCTCTGTCCCGGTCCTGGAGTTACAAGAGTACATGACTATGCCTGGGTTTTATGTCAGTCTTGTTGGGCATCTGAACTCAGGTTCATTCTGCAAGTACTCTTACTCACTGAGCCATCACCTCTACACATAATCCTTTTAATCTTTGAAGAATATGGTTATGTTTCATTAATCATATTTTGCAAATTCCTTAAATATAAAATAAAATGACATAAAAAGGAGTCTGAAGAAAATTCAGTCAACTACACCCTGAATATCAACAAACAGAACATAGCCATCAAAGCTGATATAGTGACTTCTTTCTTCAGTATTTCTTCCAGATCTTTGTCTCCAAATGAAGGTTTCATTGGGTCACCAAGATCAAGGAAGTCACCATCAACTATCAAAACCTCTATTGACTATCCTCCACTTAGTACCCTGGACTGCCATGCTCTCTATTATGGTCTCTGCTCAATTGCCCTTCAGAATGCTTCTCCCATGTCTTCTTTAGTCATGGGTCACATTCGCTACCACCTCGTTGTGAGACAATGTCCCTGGCCTCTCTCTGAACCCTCCATCTTTCTAAGGCTAGTGATTTTCGTCTTTGATACTCAGTCTGTGTCAAGGTTATGTGATGTAGACCATATAACATGTTTCTAAATACTCTAAATACTGCATGCAGCTATTGTATGGCCTTGCAGACAAATGCTAAATTAGAAATTGGGTGCTGGGATGCATACCTAAAACTCAAAGGAATGAAGCAATGATAGAAGCAGGGGGTATGGGGAGGAGATAGGGTTTAATTGAGAAGGGGGATAACATTTGAAATGGAAATAAATTAAATAACCAATAAAAGTAAAAAAGAAGCTTTGAATAACAAGTAAGACTCCCGCTAAAAGCAAACCAATAAATAAGCAAAACAGATGAATCAGGAAAATAGGATTTAGTTAACAAGACCCTGGATTTTTGGTGGGGAAAATCTGAATTCTCATGCCAAAATCAATGTAGTGTCTCTGTGTGAAATTAGAGATAAAAATAATGTAAATGAATAGTAATGAAGAAAAGATAACATTTTAAACTGTATTAGAAAGGATTTCACAGAAAAATAAGATCATTAAAGAGTAAATTAAATAGGCATTCCCAGTGGAGGCAGGGATATCCAGGATGTAAAAGTTGTGTCTAGATAACTGTAGCAAAAAAAAAAAAATCTAAGTAGAGAGTGGTAAAGACAAGATTGGAAAACCAGAGTGGAATCATACTGCAGAAAACTCTGAAGCTTGGACAAATGTACTCGTTCTTGGGTCTTCAGAAGCCAGCCTTCTCTCATATCTTATACTTACTTACCTCCAAACCCAGCTTTGGGTCCTATTTTCTCTCCTTATCCATCTGCCTCATGGTGGAGAGGTACATGCATCTGTTCTGAGTCGCCTGTCAATTTCTCTATGAGGCAGATGGTCTATTTCTGATTCCAGACTTTGCCAGACCCCCCTGAGTTTTTCATCCTCTGTCCCTGGGGATTTATTGCCAGAGTGGCAACGGTTACCATGTGGCAGATGAGACTACAGAATAAGTCTCAGCAGATGAATTCTCCCAGGAACCATCCAGTGCATTAGCTCCTGCCTTTTTCAAAAGGTGTCAACCTCTCATATATTGGCATGGCGAAGAAGGCCACTACAATTCAGACCTGCTCTGAGGTAAATTATATTCAGTGCTTTTTCTTGAGTTAGCCATCTTCTGATTTTTTCTCCTGGAAAGATTTCGGTGTGAGGTTCTTCATTGTGAATGGGCCAAAGAAAAAGAAAGTTAGTGTTGTGACTGTCTATAATATTGAATCTACTATAGTCTCCTTTAATCTTATACATAATTGGATCAAATCATCCACATCACCCCCACATGTTCCAGTATGCACTTCCAACAATAACCAGGGCAGTCTAAGACTTCTTCTTTTATTAGATTCATCCAGGTCCTTAATCTTCTCTTGAATATATCTGTATTATTAACTACCCAGACTGTGTTTTACTAAGACTATCATATGTTCATTATCTAGACCATACTTTCTAATTCTGTACAACAGACATCAACAAACTATCCGGGTCTGTGACTGAAAATCAAATTATGTAGTCATTAAGCAAAGGACTCAACCAAAACTGGGATAAATCCACATAAATTCATTGTTTCTCATTGTGTAGAAATATGGAAAGTCCAGGAGTGTTCTAGGTACAAAAGAGTAAAAGAGTTGTAGGTATATCTACTATACTAGATATATTCTCCACCTATAGGCAGTGACATGGTTTGACAACTATGAACTTTTACTACAGACTTCCACATCACCAGTCATGATAGATCACTTAATTAGAATTGCTCAATCATGGTCTAATGCACTGAATTCCCTAGGATATGACTGGATATGATTCTTTCCAGCTAGAGCTGGAGTCTTGCTGGTTTCTGTAGGAGTTTCAAGGCTTGTAGTCAAGTATTTCAAATCAATAATTCTCTATAATTTTAACTGACTACTCCAAACTTTGGTTTTTCCCTTGTTGTGGATTCACGTAAACCATGAATATAAGAAAGATAAAGGTAAAGGGGAATAAGGAGAGGAATGTTATATGTAGACATAAAGCCTATTTAAAATTGGGGATTGAGAATATTCTGAATTGAAACTGGAAAAATATGAGTTTTTCCTTTATTTTTAAAGCTGAAAATTGTTCCTATTTTGAGGGTTCAATAAGACCACAGTTCTCTCAGGCTTTTTAGATGGATGCTTCAAACATACATCAAAAAATGGGCCTGAGCCCATTGCATGACACTTCTCAATGTACATTCAATACCAGAGTTCACCTTTTCTATTTACACTCTTTGTGATGTAACACATTCTGATTTATAATCTTTAAAACAAAACAAAACAAAAAACAAATAGTATTACAGTTCTAGAATCTGTGCACATGTGCTCTCATTTGCACATTTGTGTGCCATTCCTCTTTATGTTCATGACCTATGGAAGTGTAACCTCAAGTGTAACCTTAATCCCTTTTCAGAATATGAATTTCACTGAGAAAGACAAGAGGAGACAGAATGTACAGGAAAAGAATTGAAAGCAATAGGTGCAGACAGGAACTGTGAACACTCCAGCCAACAGACATACATGGGATGGTGTCTTGCATGAAATCGCTATTCATGTCGGTGCTCATTTCTTGGTCATCCAAAATTTTGGCAAAATGGTTTTATTGACATATTTCTAAATCTTTGATAATTTTTCTGGCACTTATGAATATCTAGCCAAGACCTCTCAAGAGAATGAAATGAGAATTTTGCTTACCAGAAATGGAGAAATTTATTTCATTTCTGGCAAGCTCCACTCATGTGTATGGCATCAACAGGAGTGTCTGAGGCATGGATTCTGGTAAGAAATTTTAAGTCTTGTTTACAGGTTTTCTTTGTTTTCTCTATGAGTACACATGAAAGCAGTCCATACTTTAGTCCCAGGAAAAAACAAACACAATATGATAAATTTGTGGGAGGAAGGATGAAGTTGATACATATGATCATATTTCATTATATGCCAGAATGAAATTCTCAAGAAAATGAAAAAAAAATAAAAGCCATAAATGAAGATTAGGTTGAAACAAGAAAAACTACAGTAAAAAAAAATGTGCTTTTAGCTTAAGTTCAACAATCACTGAGAGAGGGCTTACATGAAATGAAGATAGCCATGGCCCCTGGTAGCTGAAATTTAAAACTTGTGGTCTTATGTGTCTTTCTTTCAGCCATATGGTATAGACCAAGACCACTTAGCCCTATAGAATAGTTGACTAACACCCACGTACTGAATTTTAGAAGATTCTGCTACCAAAAAGCAATGCAAGCAGAGATAAGATGCCCTTGCTCTTGTTATAGGACATTTTTAGAACTAAGCAGCTGATTTTATTTTCTGATGAAATAAATCTGTAAGTTTTAATTGTACTGTGAGAGAGTAAAAAAAATCCCATTTGCAAATGAATCCAATTACAACTCATTTGTAATTAAGATTTGGTCTTTAATATTGATGGATTTGTATTGTTTTCTTGTTGCTCTCTATGGAGAATTCAATGTGAGCAATATATTGAACAAAGAGTACACAAATGACCATTGTTTTTTTACACTATAAATATTGGATGGGATTCATATTGTAACTACAAAAAGAGTCATTTGTTGAGTAGTTTAAATAAAAACATGAATATGCATAAATAAAGAGCACCAGAGCTTCTTCGGCCTAATGGAACTCCATAGAAAAGACATTACACAGCATTTCCATAGAGATTGCAAGTGAGAAATACTTACCTTCTCCAGTTTCCAAACATTTTCTGGACAAAGCACATGGAGAGACAATATTTCCTGTGTGGATTCTTGAAAGATTTACTCATAATAGCTGTTTGATTTAAGATCTAAATAGTTTATAGTCATTCGACTTTATTATTAATAAATAAAATTTCTTTGTCCAATCCATCCTGTATTATTTTATTCCAAGTTGATTAATTCACAAAATGGGAGAATGTAACTTTTATTTTAGAATTTCCACTTAGTGTTTGTAAGAGGGAGAAAATAAAATATCACAAAAAGAAAACACAGTAAGCAACACAAGGAGGTAAAGAAATTATAGTCCAGAAACATAGGTCATTAAATATGTTCTGTACCCAAAACACTTTAAAGCAGGGGTTCTCAACTTTCCTAATATTATGACCCTTCAATACAGTTCTTCATGTTGTGGTGAGCCCCAACCATGAAACTGTTTTCAATGATACTTCACAACTATAATTTTGCTACTGTTATGAATTGCAATATAAACATCTGTGTTTTCCAATAATTTTAATCAACCACTGTGAAAGGGTCATTCGACTCCCCACACTGGGCCACAACCCAAAGGTTTAAAATCACTGCTTTAAAGGCATGGAGGGGACAACTACATTACACTTCAAGTTAACAAAAGAAAGCCTGCTATGATTCTTAATAGCTTAAAAAGCAAATAATTGGAAGAAGTATAGATAAAAATAAAAGAGAAATAACTGAAGGGAATATATACCAAAATAAGCAATTATTTTTCTAGCTTGAGAATTATAATTTTCTTCTTTGTGATTTTGAAATTTCCAAATCTGTACAATGAGTTGGCATTACTTTATAAACTGGGCACGTGAGGTTTTCTTCTGAGAACACAGTGTGTTTCTCCTGTGTAAAGCAAGGTAGCTCCCATCCCAGGGGGCAAAACATGGCTGTTGGGCACTCATTTATTATAAACTGTTTCTCTGAAAATCGAGAGGCCAAGGAGAGGGGATCAGCAATGGAGGTTGTTGTAGCTGCTTCAGCAAAGCTGTAGCTATCAATACTGCTAGCCAAGGCACATTCCTTAACAATTGCTTCACTGTACTTAAAAGTTCTCAGGCAATCCCTAGTGCTGTGATTCAACTGATAGACGTGGTCTTCCAATGTTCCCATACTTTCTTCCCAGTAAACTCAACCAGTTAGGCTTTCCAATCAAATCTGTCACCCATGGGAATAATCTCTCCAAAATATTTTGGCATTTTAAGACACACTCAAAGGAGTAGATTTTGTAAACCTCATTTTTCTTGAACTTCCAACAATAAGCCTTATTGAGTATATTGCTCAAAATAAGATGACAGCTCTTCACACCTCATAAAACGTTTTACTCTGTTGACAAATGTTGGTGCAGTGATACTTTTGTGACTGTTTCTTAGACCAAGACTGAGAACTGAGTTCTCACCTAAGTGGTGCAGAAGCCATTAGATTAGCTCAGAAAATACTATAGCCTTTTAAATGCAAGAGAAAAAATATTCCTGAGGATTGTATAGAGAAACTAATTTTTAATATTGAAAAACTTGAAAGTAGTATCATCAACAGAAACTGAGCTAGAAACTGAGCTGAAGGTGGTATTTACATCATGGGAAGAAAATATTTCCTGTAAAGGCTCATTACTTGATCATGATTTCAAATAACATCTAGTATTTAGGATTTTATTAATGAAAGAGCAACTATAGGGACAAAGAGTAGAACAGAGACTGAGGAAAAGGCCATCCAGAGACTGCCCCACCTGGGGATCCATCCCACATGCAGACACCACAAACCCAGACACTACCGATGAAGCCAAGAAGTGCTTGCTGACAGGAGCCTGGTACGCCTGATACAGCTGTCTCCTGAGAGGCTCTGCCAGGTTCTGACCAATACAGATGCCAATGCTTGCAGCCAAACATCAGGCTGAGAACAGGGACCCCAATGGAGAGTTAGGGGAATGACTAAAGGAGTTGAAGGGGCCTTATCTGGCCTCAGTGGGAGGGGAGGCCCTTGGTCCTGTGAAGGCTTAATGCCCCAGTGTAGAGGAACACTAGAGCAGTGAGGGAGGAGTGGGTAGATGGTTAGGTAGAGGAGCTCCCTCATAGAAGCAAGGTAAGGGGGTGACATGGGGTTTCCAGAGGGGAAACCAGGAAAGGTGATAACATTCGAAATGTAAACAAATAAAATATCCAATTAAAAAAGAAATTAAATATTCACATTATTATCTAGCCATTTTGGCACTACTTGAGTATCCTACCCATGATATTGTGTCTCACAGAATGGCCTCACAAACATAAAGAGCTATTTTGTTCGGTAAGCATTTACCTATTGCTTTTTGTACCCTTTTTAATGATTGTAGTTCAGTGTCACTGAACTGCTACATATGATGGCTAATATTTATTTAAAACAAAATAAAGCACTGCTTACTTTTAGTGCTATTTATCTGAAATCCAAAAACCAACATTTTCATTGAAACTAAAATTAATTGTCTCCTATTAATTTATTCATTGTTAACTCATTTTGGAAACCTTTACAAGTATAATATTATTAGACAGAACAGAGGGTTATAAATGAAAGTATGCATTCCCTTTCTTTTAAGGAACTTCAATATTTACACATTTAATCTGTTATTAATGTTATTAGTATTAGTCAAATTAGTTCCTCTAGCTATAGCGTCCTCCCTTAATCGTTCCTTTCTTCCACATGTCCTGAGAAAGCATACCCCTGCATCTACACCAGCAAGGTACCTTATGCATCATGTAAAAGGAAACATAGGAGACAGACAGGACTTTCCTAGCTTCTGTGTCATTGTGGAATCCCCACTTGTTCCTTATAAAACACAAAGGAGAACTTCCTGATTCTTCTTAAGGTGAGAAAAACCACTTATCTCTGTTGAATATTTAATATATGCCCAACCTTCTGCTGGGTACTTACTGTGCACTGTACAAGGGAATACCATGAATTCTACCATGATTAAAGAACTGGTCCATATCGGCTATTACGATAGGATATTTTCATCTACAAGTTGCCAACAAACAAAGCTGTCATCTAAAGGTGCTATTTACAAGGTGTTTGAATCAGAAAGCCACTGCCCCAAAATTAAGGAATGGAATCTTCGAATGCTCCCTGAGATTATAATGGAGAAACATTTAGCTCCTTATGGCTAGGAGCTAAATCTTTAGAAATAATTGAAAATAGATTATCACTGTGATAAATGTATTAAAACATAAGCGCACCTCCCCATGCACGCACACATATTTGAATGGTTGGTCCCTAATTGATGAGACTATTTGGTAAGGATTTAGAGATGTGACCTTGTTGGAAGAAGTGTGCCTCTAGGGAGGGATTTGAGGTTTCAAAAGTCCAGGCCATTTCTAGTTCTCTCTCTCTCTCTCTCTCTCTCTCTCTCTCTCTCTCTCTCTCTCTCTCTCTCTCTCTCTCTCTCTCTCTCTCTCTCTCTCTCTCTCTCTCTCTCTCTCTCTTCCTCTCTCCCTCTCTCCCTCTCTCCCTCTCTCCCTCTCCCTCTCCCTCTCCCCCCTCTCTCCCTCTTTCTCTCTCTCTCTCTTTCTTTCTCTCTCTCCTCCCTGCCTTCTACTTGCAGATAAGTATATGAGATTCCTGTCCCTTTTCTTGGTCTCTTTTCTTTCATTTTTTTGTTTGTTTGTTTGCTCTTCTCCTATTCCTATGTGTTAGTTGTTTTGTTGTATCTTAATTTATATTTATCATATTATATTATTTATAATCTCTTTAAATCCTGTTTGGTTTCTAATGAGAGACAGAAAGGGTGTCGATCCAGGTGTGAGGGGAGGTGTGGAGGAACTGGCAGGGTTAAAAAGAGGAAAAACTATAACCAGGATATATTATGCTAGAAAAAATTCTATTTTCAACAAAAGGAAAAACCAAATAAATAAAACACTTAAGCCTAGCTATTTCTACAGCACCATGACTGGCTGCCTGCCTGCCTGCCTGCCTGCCTGCCTACCATGCTCCCTGACAGGATGGTCATGGACTCAACCTTTGAAACTGTTAAGATCAATAAACTTTATTTTATGAGTTGCTTTGGTCATGGTGTTGTTGTCTTAGCAACTAAAACAATAACTAAGGTGGTATGCATATCCCCAGTGATTCTAGAACTAAGCTTTCTTGATGCTCACTGTGTTTCTTTGGATCAGTAGAAAGTGGTAATAATTATCCTTAGCTCTTACAATGTGACACGTAAGCCATGCTGAACAACTGTTTGCAAAGTATAAGTCCACATAAGAAAATACCCTTCTGGACCCTGTAGAACATGCTCAGGAGACAATACCCTATATTGATTCTAGACAGGGAGTGTGATTTCTCTTTGTCAATAGGCCCAACACTACCACACCAGTTAATTTAAGTTGCTTTTCTTTCATTTAAATTTCCTGAAGTTAAAATTCTAGGAGCAGATTCTGACATCAAATTCAGTTTTGGAAAAAGTTAAATACCTTGAAAATTAAATGGCATTATACCTATAGTGTAGATGAGACAAAAACCTACAAAATTAGCATGCCAATAAATTAGTATTTAAAAATAAATAAAGCCTGGAGTATTCCAATTCTTTTTTTTTTTTTTTTTTTTTTTTTTTTTTTTTTTTTTTTTTTTTGGCAAATAATGTGAGTTAAAGCCATTGTTTACTGCTGTGAATAGATACATTGGTTTTTAATTCACTTGCTTCGTGAAATCATAATACTCTGGGATGTTTGAATTGTGTTCACCATAAAACAAAGAGCCAGTTCCCCAAGCCATTACATTTAGAGACTGTTATTTGATCTCTCAAGCTCTATAGCTTTCATCCCTTCTACATTGATCTGTGTCGAACAGCGTGAAGCTTTTGTCTTCAAAAGCAGATTGCAGCTCGCATTGTTTCCATTAGATGGCGCAGGAGATATTTTTAAGCACCCAACAAACAGGAACCTGTGAGAGCTCTGTACTTGATCAACTACTATGTAAACACGGGCAATTCGAGCAACTTTGTAGAAGGAATCTGTTTCAAAGTGTTTCCAGGGAGGAGTTATTTTATGACTTGTGAACCATCGTTCTTAAATGCACCAATAAGGTGACGCCACTTCGCTGGCAATTGAACTCAGTTGTTGGTTTCTAGCCTGATTTCTTTTCAAACCTGAAGAAAATAAACAGTTATACCAAGTGTTGCAAAACATGTGGGAGGGGCACGTTTACAATGAGGAACCGGGCTCGAAGCTAAAGCCCAAACTATATTAATCATACAGTTCTAAAATCTTCCCAGCTGTGAGTAATCACCAGCACTTGTTTGCAGTCCATATGTAGCTATTTTTGGCATTGCTCTCCCAGTCTTCCCACTCACACCGACACTTTTTTCTTTTACTAATTGAGGGTAATATGTTTTTTAATACTTTGAAGAAATGTAAAGCTTGTCATATCTAACTGGCGTTGTTCCCAAGTGCCCATCCTTCTGATCACTGCATGTATGCATGCGTGCTTGCTTGATTTTTTAGGACTCCCTTTGAGAACTGAATGGCTTTGGGCATGTTCTGCTATTCTTACCCTCAGGTGTCTGATTTCCGTTTTCTTCTTCTATAGTAACCTAAACATTGATGACTTCAGTCCAAACCCCACTTAGAAAACTGTACCTTGAGGTCAGCATAAAGCCATGCGACAGTACTCACAAGCGGACTGCTTCAAGTGTCTCCCCAGCAAATGATGCGGTAAGGAGAATGAAAGGGAAGGCAGAGGGGGCTGCACTGGATTGTGAGTCCTGTCCATCTCTTTTTATGTGATCTACCAGTGATGAAGAGTGAGAATGGAACTGTTATTTACACCCTGTGCTATCCCATTACAACAGGAGTGAGATGTTTCTAAAGTGGTGAGTCCAGGACTCAAGGTAAAACACCTTGAAAAACAGTCCAACAAACAATGAGTCATCATTCCAGAGGATGTTGTGGATACAAAACAATTAGAAACAAGAAGATTGCAAGGTAAGCTTAGGTGGCTTGCTTAAGAATTGGAAAAGCATGAGCAGTAAACTCCATGAGGGTTTTCTTAAGTGTAAACCTGTGTTTATCAGAAGTCTTTCATAGTTACCCCAATGGCAGATTTCATTTATCACAATTCACATGACTTATCAACTTGAAAGGGCCAACTGTAACACAAAAAGAAACAAAACTAGCATAAAGAAGGCAGTGGTAAAATATGAGGTTGACTATGCTGTGATGGTTTCGTCCAGGACTCACAGTGAGTTTGGCATGGAGCAGCTGTGTCATCATGTATGAACTCATATGTAAACCGTGGTGGAAAGTGGGGATCGTGCAAGAAGAACAAAGTTAATTTCTTCTATATAGGAGTCCAGCAACTAATCTGGGAGTCAATGACAATGGTGTGTTTGCCTTTTATTATTAAAGTGCTTACTGAATACTTGTGACATTTGAATTATAAATTGATGTTCTAGAAGAAAAAGAATGATTCTATGAGTTTAGGATCCCTGGATATCATATTTTAAAACACGACAATGTATACCACACAGAAAAGAAGAGAAAAAAGGAAGATAGCGTTTACTCCAAAAGAATTCTGGTTTCAGAATGTTTCCAGTCTTTAATTGTCTGCAGTGATATTTGAACATGTTGGGAACTTGCTGGCTTAAAGGCCTGCAGGGCAAGAGTTTGGTAAAATTGTTGTGCTGAATGCTATGGATTTATACAAGGATTTCCAATCCAGAAACATAAACAGGTTCTGAGGGAAAGTCTACTTTCTCTAGAAGACTTCTAACTCTACCTGGAAGTTATCCCTGTGATAGCAAACAACAGTTGCAAGGAGTAACCAACCCATTGACCTGGTCTTCTTTTGTCCCTGACAAGTGAATTCAATTGGAAAATGTCCATTCAAGACGGTAGACTATCGTAAGGAAAAGTGTATTAGGAAACTAAGTTGCTTTTAATTTCTAAAATAAGCATTTCCCCCTATTTTTGTATTTCTTTTTGTAAGTCAATAATAGTTTATACACATTATTAGGTCTATCAAAGACAAGCTATAGTTGCCCTTAAACTTCATGGCAGAGTGGTATTTGTGTTACCTTACTTGTAAGAGTTTATACATTACTGTTTCTACCAACTATTGAAAAGTAAAGAATGTTTATACTAAAGAACTTTTAGTCTATCATAAAAAGTAAAAGAATCCTGAGATAGAAAATCCTAACATACACAATTGTACTATCAATAAGAGTGATTAACATAATGTTAAGCCACATCTTGCTCTTTATAGTTTATAATTTCAAAGAAATGAATTAGAGCCATGATCAGAGTGTACTTGAATAGACTGGGCACAATGTATATTTGTAAATATATGCACACTCATAAAATCAGTGAAAAAGATTTTGTTTTGACTATATATCATTTAGTAAAAAAAAAAAAAGAGAAAACCCTTGCGTTGACATATACATGTGCCCACATGCACTTTAATATAGTACCCACTACTGGTTCACAGTCTATACAAAGCACGTAAGCATGACATAGATGGATTCTGTTCAGAGAAGGAATAACATTTTCTTTTAGAGTCAAATCTTCCAACATCCATGGACTGTTAACACACCAGCTTTTTACAGTTGTTACTGTTTCCTTGACACAAGCATCCTCCTTGATCTTGGAGCTGACATTGAAAAACATAACACTGAAAGAACTTTGAATTGGTCTGGATCTGTTTATCTTTGAAGCTTGCCATTTTGCCAAGGACCTATAGAAGTTGGAATGAGAAAGTCCTCTCTAGGTTCCGATGTTCAAATGCTTGGTCTCCAGTTGGTGACAATGTTTGAGGAGTCTTAAACTTTGAGGAGGTATGGTCTTTTGGAAGAAGTATGTCACTGGAGATATATCAGTTTGAAATGTAAAGACTCACACTGTTTGAGTTCACTCTCTTTGTTTCCTGCTCATGTTTGAGAGCTGAGCTCTCAGCTGTCTATGGCCGTGATAGACTTTAAATTCTAGAACTGTTAGTTCAGATCAATCACCTCTTCCTTTTATAAGTTACCTTCCTCATGATGTTTTCTTACAGCAATAGATATCAAAACTAATACAGAAAGGGTGAGAGAAGGTCAAGATGGGTAAATTTTGCCACCATGTAAGACTGCTTTGCCCGCTCATGAAATCAACTGTGCAATTCTTTAAAGTTCATATCCTGGTGAAAAATGTCCTCATACCTAGCAATATATGTAAATACAATGCAAATTATGAAAAGAGAAAAGATGCTGATACTTCTCATTTGTTCTGATTTCAGTTCCTAAAACCTCTGTTCTGCAGACTAGGAATCAGTAATAAGGACAACCTTAAAAGAATCTGCCTGCATTTATCTTGTGTTTCTTTTTTGTCAGACAGTACAAAGAAAATTAAGGTTTTTTTTTCCTCACTATACATATAATACGCAGAAGTGAAAGCTTAATTAACTTGTCAGGATTATGCCATCTCCTTTCTTGAACTGCTGTATCCACCTTCCCAAATGGTTTGAAAAAAGAAGAAGAAGCCTTCCCAGTACATTAACTATACAAACTGCATATCCATTGCAATCTTGCCCTCTAATACTGCTTCTTGTCATTGCTCGTGGTTTTCATCCTTCTGAGTGAGCACATGCCTTAACCATTTGTCAAATTTCTAAAGTACAGAGCTTCAATTGTTCTGTGAGGTGTGGCCCATCAGGTTGCAAAGAGGAAGCAGTTCCAAGCAGCTAATTACCATGTACCAAAATCATCTTTTTCAAGAAGACAAAAAAAAAATTAAAAGTAAAGAAGTTGACAATTCCAGTGTTCCTACCAGTTAATTTTCACTTTCTTACTGTTGACTTTTTAGTATTCCACTGTCTCAGAAAGTGATGTTCCCAGAAGCATCTCAAATATTGGAGCAGATCCTCTCAATACATAAGCGTTCCCTTGGGTCTAAATTATTTACCTTTGAAAGCTGCATAAACTCCTTCAAGAAGCTAAGAGACTGAGTGTGCTTTGCAAATTGCTTCTTTAGCTTACAAAGTATAATTCTAGGGATTTAAGGTACTTCTGTCTACTGGAAAAGATTGACAACCTCTTTCTCAGTCTCTATGTTCACTCTTTTTAGCTACTCCCTATAACACAGAACTTGGCTTTCCTGACTAAGTTTTATTCCCTGATACAATCTTTTACTTCTGTGATAATTCCAGAGCTCTGAGATTGCAGAGGCTTGATTTCCAAGTATTACCATGCTGGTGCTACTGGAGCTGGTATAGTTATGTCTTTCCAAAAGAACAACACT
>NW_022196897.1:35324215-35337854 GCF_008632895.1 Mastomys coucha
TCATGCTTATTTTCTTACTAGTTATAATCAATTAATTGATTTGTTCATAATTTTATAATTTTGTGAAAATAAAATATACAATCACTATGAATTCTGACCTCAAAAAAAGTGGGATAACTGAAGATAATTGTCATCCTTGTTATGAGTTTCTGTCCTTGGGTGTCTTCTGATTTGTGATACTCCTCTGACTTTGCTTGGCTTCTTCTTTATCCACATAGACCACTGATCAACACCATTAAGCAATTTTTATCATTTTTTTGCAGGCTTTTAAACCAAATCACAATCTATTCCACAACTTAAATTCTCATGTAAACTGCCTTATTTGCTTGTCTGCCCTTGAACTACAGGAAGCTTATGGTTTATCAGATTTTAAAGACACCTCTTTAAAAAGAATAAATATTTCCTAATGTCTATGTTTTATTATCAGTGTTTCTAGAGTCTAAAATGCTGATAGTCAAGATGATGAGCAAAGATCCATGCCTCAGTAGAAATGAAATATTATGTAATTTACCATTATTTTGCATGTGTAATTCTATTATGAATAAAAAGATCCAGTCACCTTTAGAAGAACTATAAATAGCTTAGGCTCTTGAAAGACTATCTATGACTTCATGTGTTGATAAGTCCAAAGAGCGATTATACACTGGGCATAGCATACCATCTGTTGGCAGAGTGTAGAGTTAACACTGTTTTTCTTTAGAATATTGCATTTCAATTTTCTTTGTATATTTTTAAGTGAAAGTTTCATAACAAGAGGGGTTTCTGTATCATGATTGAAAGTGTCAACATAAACATTTGCCAACTTCATCATTTATCTTCGTCTCAAGGTTGGATATGAGCAAACACAGACCTTACAACAGTAGCATCATTCAATATTGCTTGGGGAAATCAGCTGTTTGAGCTGAAACCTTCCTATGTCTGTGGTCAGAGCTTGAACACTGTAACCTGATATAACCTGCTGGCCAAAGGAAACCTCAGAGAGCAGTTGCAGGGTTACTTATTGAGAGCTGTATATAAAGAGTGAGGGAAAATGTTGTGGTTATTTTTCCAATCACTTTTCAACAATACTCATATGAATAGTAGACTCAAAGATATTTCCCTCAATACAGTAAATCAAGTAAATAATATTTAATTCTAAGTAATTGTTACCCTCCTGGTTTGAGGCCTGCCTCTCATAACCACACCTCTCTGTCCATCTCCTGCTATTTGCCACGCCTCCAACCTGGTTCCAGTTACATTTGGAAGCTCCACCTCCGCAGAGAAAAAAGGAAGTCGCTGATTGGACTGACATGCTGATGTACTTGGAGGTGTGGTTTGCCTGACTTATTCTACCTGTTGGTGGGAACAAAGGATTCATTAAAAATGGAAGATGGCTGAGCATTCACGACTCCCGTCTAATTTTGTAAACCAACCACGTGGACAGGTATATCTGTGGCCACTCTATCCTTTCCCTAACTCTCTCTTGCTGCTACTCTTCTTTCTAACTCCATATTTCCAGGTAACCCACTGTTTTAACATTGCTGTTGGACAGTAACAAGTAATAATCTATAATAACTACAATAAAAAAATGAAAACACAGTAAATTTGCCTTTGAATCTTTGGTGCAAAACCTTATTCAATTTTTTCTATTTGCTAAATATAAATAAATTTCAAGATTAAATGAAATGCCATGATTTTTACTCAAAATTATGTCTTTCTATGCCTCCTTTATTTATTTCTTGATTGTTTCATGAGACAGCATTTTTTATGCTAGGACCAAACTCTGATCCTCATGCCTATTAGGTAGGTACCTCAACATTGAGCTAAATCCTCAACTCTCTCTTCATCTCTTATTAATTTTTGAAGCTATAGTACTATGTTAATTTAGACAAAATAAGAAAAAATTATTCTTAAGTGATACTACACGCACCCACACATGTGCACACAAAGCATAGGGATAGCTAAAATCCAGCTTGGTTTTGCTTAGCTCTGAGAAACTACATGGTCTATCTGCAAATAAATCCCTGGGAAACTCTATACAACCTCAGATACACAGATCCTGACTCTTTATTTCCTACTGGGAAACTCTTTTCTCCATTCTCATTATTAAAAGTGCTAAAAAATCTTAAATTACAGAGTCTCACATTTATTTCTACACATGTACCTAATTAGATTTAGCACAGCATTTTTTAATGCATTAACCAGGTCAGTGTGTTGAATGTATTTTATTTTAAATCTGCTATTAAATTTGAATATTTGTGACCATGGTAGTTTTGAGAAGGCAGTTTTTTTTTTTTTTGTTTTTAGTAAACATGTTTGCTCCAAGGACGAAAACCTTTCACAAGAATGAAAAGTTGAGCACCCTTCTGCATTATAATTGAGAGACATACCATCAGTGAGACTCTTGGTAGTACACTCCAGAGTTACTGATGAAACAAGTGTAGCCATTGAAATGTCCATGTGGTGCCCTATGGGCGTCTATGGACCACTGCTCATGTAAACAAGAACGAAATATGAGCTATCCACACTGGGCGTGTTTCTTAAGAATAGTGTTTCATCCCAGACTCCCAATAAAATGTTCCTTTAAAGAAATGATTGGTAACAGAAAATGCTTTTCATTACAATATAGCATAGTAAAAGATAATCTTGCTTGTAGCAAGCCAATAGTTATACAGGCTAGACAATGAGTCTGATTGAGGGAGAATTTGCAATGCCCTGGGTGGTCTTCTCCTTAGAGTCTCCTAATTTTTTACTCTTAAGACCTATATGTGAAAGAAAGACATGTGAAAGATCCCCTAAATTAGTAGAAACCAGTTAGGGAGAGTGATAAAGTTTCTCTAAATCACTAGGGTAAGTGAAAACACTAGCAGTGACCAGCAGAGATGAAAAGTTTTCCCCTATTGCACTTATTACCATGTTGATGCATATCATAAGATAGCCCGTTGGCCTGTTAGAGGAAGCAGAAACACAGGCTATACCCTTCAATGACTGGCTTTGATATTTTCAGCAATTTTCAGCAATTTCAGCAATTATTTGACCACTTCTGTTTAGGAATCTCTGAAAAGACACAATGAGGCCTCCTTACCTGTCTGGCAGATTAGTGAACTCATAGCTAAATGACTCAAGGTCGAAGTGTATAAAAGTGCTATAAAGTTGTAAGGTCACTACCTTCATTAGACAGAACAATGAGGCCATCATTGGCTTCTGAAGCTTCCTCCACAAAATCCAAAGGAGTTGCTGTTTTACTTGCATAGTTCTCACATGGTAAGAACAAGTTTTCTACAACCAATAATGACCTTAAGTGTGCATGGATGTGTGGGATTCAGAAATGTGGGTAGGAGGACGGGCTCTTGTGAACTGCAAGGCAGTGTTCAGCATCCTTGTTCTTTGTAATGAATCAGCTCTTTGTACTTCTTAGCTCATTATATATTGACATAAAATGTAGTCTCCGCAATGCTTAATGTACATTCTTGTGCCTAGCATCCCATCCTAACTAGCATTCTCATATTTTCTTTTCTTTTCTTTTTTGAGACAGGGTCTCTCTACATATCCTTGGCTGTTTTAGAATTCACTATGCAGAACAGGCTGGCCTCAAAGTCACAGAAACCTGCCTGTCTCTGCCTCACAAGTGCTGCCATTTATATTTTATATTCTACTTTAAATAAACATGTTCCCCTTTTGATTTTCTTTACACATATTTTAAAGAGAATAATTTACACTTTCATTTACAATTCCACTACTTTTTATTCATTCCTTATTTTTGTTTCTGGCTACTGCATTGTGAAAGCTGCTCTTGGTGATGTCATCATTTGTTTAAGTTTGGGTAGGATTTCTGGCCCAGTTTGACATGAAGAACAAGTCTGGAAATACAAGATGTTTATGAAGCTTGAATTCATGTATAAGCATTCAGAACAAAAAAAAAAACTCTACTCCTAGACAAAAACAACAAAGTCCTTAACCAACATTTTAACTTGACTTCTGTATGTAGGAGTAGGGACAACTTTGTTTTTCTCTAGATAAATATGTGATTTTTTAAATATTTCCCAAATAATAGTGTTATGTTTATTTTCACAAAACTACAATATAAAGAATATGAAATTGTTTTAAAACCATCTTTTAACATAATGGTTTCCCTTTGGTCATAGTTTTCTCTTCTTCCTGATATAAATACATCACAAATTTAAGAGGATAGTAAAATCATTACACTCTTATCTTAAAGCCAAAGAAAACACAGAGATGGAAGAAAGCAATGAAGTGTTCAAGAAAAAAAGGAGAAAGATACAGAGAAAGAAAAGAGGGAGATTGATTTTGAACTTCACTTGTAGAGACACTGTTTCCATTATTGATGCAAATTGACAGACCCAGGAGCCTGCAGTGTAGAAAGGGGACTAGTTATTCTTATCTTTGTGTCAGCTTGTGTTATGATCAGATTCTAAGCAGAGGCAAAATTTTAGAAAATCTAGAGTGTAATCCAGATGCTAGATAAAAGTCTAGGCTGCTAAATGCAAAGCATAGAAAAATAACCATAGCTAGTACAGAACAGCCAGGCCACAGCTGTTCAGATGCAGAACAGATAAATTGTCATAGATAGTATCTATGTAAAGTTAGAGATGCATGAGTAGTCAGGACAACACGGAATAGAAACAGATGACACATACAGAGGTAATGAGTCTAGAGAAAAGTCTCAGGATTCATAACGAGTAATTACATGATATATCAAGCTTCTGAGAAGACAAGAAGGGTGAGCAGAAAATTCCTCAACTAATTCTCTTAGCTTTAGATTCGTATTCTCGGCGGCCAATTAAATACTGATCATCAAACAGAAATTATGAGTTAAAATTTTCCAAGTCTACTTTCCTTCCTAAAGATACAGCCATTCTTTTAATCTCTATATCCACTGAAAGGATCAACCTCCACAATCCACCTAGATGTTCCAGTGAAAAACTTTAATCATCCTCATACCTAGCCTCTTGGCGTCACTGTAGTCTGTGTGTTATGGAATACACTGTGCAATGAATTAGAGACTGAAAAGCACCCAATGTACTGTCAGGGCAATGCAGATATTTCAGTACATGTTAGTTGTGTCTTCTCTTCAGTCTCACTCAACATCTTACCCTTTCACCTCTGCATCCTTGTACATACTCTTTTATTCTATTAGAAACTGTCTCCTGATTGAATTTTACACTTACACTAAAGACCCTACTCAGTTGACATCATTTTTTCCTAACTGTTCTAATATCTCACCACATATATATGTATATTTACATATATGTATATTTAATATATATATATATTAAAAGGTATTTTTGATTCACAGATATGTGTGTGTTTCTATCCATTGGACATGCTATATGGCCATCTCCATCTTTGTGTAAAAGCTATTTCTTCAAGCAACTTTAGCCTGGTACTGTATGCTAGAGTTAATTCACAAATTCAAATTTGTAGCTAGACTTCCCTATGACTTTAAGCCTTCTCCAAAATCCCTTGAGTGTTTGTGATGTATATGGATAATCTCAGAAATAGCGTGTCAGTTAGCCTCAATCTTAATGCATCTCCTTGACCCATGTGACTCCTGAGGACTATACAACTGTATATGGAGACATTGTGTCTACAGTGTTGCTGATTCAACCTAGAAATGCCATTCAGAGAAGCATTGTCCTCCTTCCTGATTTTGTTGAAATAGAAATCTGATATCTTTGTCCCTAACTTTGGCTATTTGCAGGGGAGGAAGATAGAAGATTACCCTCTGCATCCCAGAAACTATTGCTTGTAGTCACGCCAAATTAGTAATCAGAATTCTCTATTCTGCACCAATCAGAAATGTTTCAGGAATAAGTACACAACCAATAGCAAGTCAATCATAACTTACTATAAAGCTATTTTAGATTAAGGATAGCATTTCTGGGCCTAGCTACCATCTAAATCACCACATGGGAACAATATGCTATTAAAGAGAAAATACACAGATCACCAGCTCTTGGAGAATGAACAAGAGCCCCTAAAACTTGATGGGCAAGTTAATTAACTTCCCCAAGGTTTAAATTAAAATCAAATTCATATCACTTGTAGCTGCAAGAATCTTAATAACTTCTAGTACTATTTTAGAATAGACCCCAGCATTTTTTTTAATTCTTCTCTCATAAATTACATCCCAAATACAATTTCTCCTCCCTCTTCTTTTCTCGGTCCCTCCCCTTACCCACCTTCACTCTCCTCCAGATTCAACCCCCTTCAATTTTCCTTCAGAAAGGGGCAGGTTTCCCAGAGATATCAACCAACCATGCCATATCAAATTGCAAAAAGACTAGGCACATTTCTTCATTTATAGGCTGAAGAAAGTAACCCAATAGGAGGGAAGGTGTGTCAAAAGTAGGCAAAAGAGTCAGAGACTGCCCTGCTCTCTGTGTTGGAAGTTCCACAAGAACACCAAGCTACACAACCACAGTGTACATGACAAGGACCTAAGTCAGACCCATGCAGTCTCCCTGACTGTGGGTTCAGTCTCTAGGAGCACCTGGAATCTCGAATGAGCCCCCTCGAGCCAGTTGGTTGATTCTGTGTGGTGTGTGTGTGTGTGTGTGTGTGTGTGTGTGTGTGTGTGTGTGTGTGTTGTCCTTGACCCATCCCTCTTCTTCAGGATTCTCAGAGCTATGCCTATTTTTGACTGTGTGTCTCTGAATCTCTTCCCATCAGTGGATGGATTAACCCTCTCTGAAGACAATTATGCTACAAATATATCAAAATATTGCTAGGGAGGAATCATGTCACTGACAATTTTTTCCTGGTCATCTGATTTTATTCTAGGTCTAGCCTCTGGATCCTGGCTCTCCAGGCAGGGTCAGGGGTGAGCTTTCTCTAGTAGCATGGATGTCAAGCAGAACTTTCCAGGCTGCTTTTTCCTTGAGTACATCCCATGTATTCATTATTAAAAGCTGAGCCTCTGCAGTTCTTCACCTCTGTCCTTTCACTGCAAAATATAATTCTTTCTTTCCCATTTATTCTTTCCCATTAACAGGACTTTGAGTCCTAGCTCACTTGCATGCACCACAGTCCTGTGCTCTAAAGTTGGATTTTGCCTTTCAAAACCTTCAAAATTGAGTGAGAATTCCAACTTCCTTTCTCATTCTTCTTGCAGAAGAAAGAGGTTTAGAAAACAGTCATATCAAGGGCAAGACAATAAATTCTTTATTATGCAGCTCACAGGTCTCTGCATTGCTCCTTAACTTCACTAGAATGGACATTGACAGTGGTCAGGCAAACATTACTATGATGCAAAAAATTTTACTTATAAACATAGGAATTTCAATTCCGTATGTTTCATGTACCACAAATTACTATTTCTTCAGTCTTACTTAATTCCAAAGTTCCAAAACGTCCTTAACTCACAGGCTTTGAGTAAGCTAGTTGTTTCTCTCCTTCTTTCTCTCTTTCTTTCTTTGTTTTCTTTCTTTTTTTTTTTTGTAGACTTTCTCTAGCTCACAACCCCCATTCCTCTTCCCCAATCATAGCCAAGTTGCCCTTTCAGAACTCAGACAATAAATTATAATTATGTACCTTAAATATATGTCTTAAATTCATAACTCATGTTTCATCCATGAAAACATCCAAGGATTTTAGAATAATTGTGAAAATAAATGAAAAATGAGAAAAAGAAAGAAGAGACCTGATTATTGAACAAAGCAATTTTACAGATTTCTAGGTAAAATCCCAGGGTGTGGTTTTTCTTCTTTTCTAGTAAAATTTCTTCAAAGAAAGTCTTGAAGAGTTGCCATTTTGGAGAGCACCTAAGCCTGCTGTCTCCGTGAGTGTAACCTCTCCCAGCCAACAAGCATGAAGAGACAAGGGTGGATGCTCAATGAAAAACCTGGGCCTTTGAACTTAGAATGTGAAGCCTGAGTTCTCACTCCGGTAAGTTCTAGCTGGCAGTATGTTCATGGTTGAGTGAGATCAGACACAAGACCCCAAAATGACTAATTTATCATTTTCAATTAATCTAAAGTTTTCTGATAGTCAAACATTATCATAATTACCAAGTCAATTTCCCTATGGAATTTAAGCATTCATGTAGGAAATGAAGTAATTTCTCATATTTAAGTTCAAATAGCTTGTCTTACACAGTAATAAAGATAAAATGATGTTGTGGCCATGAAATGGAAAAGACAGTGGATTGTATCCCAAACTCCCAATGTTTAGCTATCCTTGTCAGTGTGATGCACTTATCAGAATTCCTATTACAGGGGCAAACATCTGTAGGTATATGCAAAACTACACTGATATTTGATTTGCTGAGCAATTATGGCTCTGAGAACCTGAGAAACCACATCTGGCACACAAAAGTGAGAATTTTGGACTGGCAATATTAACAAAGGAGGAAATTTTCTGTTTTTGATTTATGCAAAGAAAAATATCAAAGGCTCTCATGCACATGGCCCCAAGCACTTTTCACTCCAGCCCAAAGATGTTCCCTTTCATAATTTCCATCTCTTGCTTTGTTCTTCTTTTACAACCGCTGATGTTTTGCATAGTTAAAACTTGCATTGCTGGGCAGTGGTGGCGCATGCCTTTAATCCCAGCAGATTAATGAATTCAGAATTCAGGTCCTTATTATACAGTATGAGTCCTTTACTAACTGAGTCATCATCCCAATCTCCAATCTAGATTTTCTTATTAGCTTGCTAATAATTTATAATCTTTATTATGAGCATACTTCAAGCAGCACATTGATAATCCTCAGTGCCTTCCCATTTCTCTACAAATGAAAGATGTGATAGCTGACCTTCAGGTCCCTGTGATCTGGCCTCCTGCCATCTTTCCTTCTGATCTTGCCATGACTAGCATGCCTTACAGCATTGCCCCCTTGACAGAGGCAGGCGGATTTCTGAGTTCAAGGCCAGCCTGATCTACAAAGTTCCAGAACAACCAGGGCTAGACAGAGAAACTCTGTCTCAAAACAAAACAAAACAAAACAAAACAAAACAAAAATAACTTTCATGAACAGTGAACATGTTTTCATGGATTTTGCTAGTGAATATCACTCCTGTGAATGAATTGATTCACAACCAAAAGGAATTTTGCAAATATAATTAAAATACTCTATATACCTCAAATGGGCAAATAATATAGTATATACATGTGAACCCAGTGGAATCATCTAACTCTTAAAACCAGGAATTGAAGTAAAGTGGAAAGCCAGAATAATTCAACATTTTAGAGGGTTTTCATTACTGCAGGTTGGAAAATGGAGGTATGTGAGAAGGAATGCAGATGGTCTTTGCAGTAGGCTAATGCAATGAAATGTAAAGAGTAAACCTGATATTGGGAAATGCAGGAGTCAGTGCATTATTTGATTGACATGACACAGCTGCAATAGGTTAAAAAGATACTCAGGATCTTGTTGAAAATATAGTGTGAAGAGCTTAAAGGAGACAAAAATGCTAGAGCTGAGCAGTATTCATGGGGACAAAAACACAGTAAACAACACAGGTAAGACATCATAGTCCCAGGTACTGATAGCTGGGTTCTTGAAGGAACAGGGGGGCAATGCTGTAAAGCATGCTAGTCATGGTAAGATCAGAAGGAAAGATGGTAGGAGGACAGATCACAGGGACCTGAAGGTCAGCTATCACATCTTTCATTTGTAGAGAAATGGGAAGGCACTGAGGATTATCAGTGTGCTGCTTGGAGTATGCTCAGAATAAAGATTATAAATTATTAGCAAGCTAGTAAGAAAATCTAGACTGGAGATTGGGATGATGGCTCAGTTAGTAAATGACTCATACTGTACAATAAGGACCTGAATTCTGATCCCCAGTACTCATATAAAAGCCAGGTGTGGGTGTCATACATCTTAATCCCATTGATACATAATGGAGATAGAGACAACTAGATTACAAGCTTCATTGCCCACCCAGCCAAGCCCCTGGAGTAAATGTGCTCCAGGTCCAGTGAGAAGAGGCACCTCCCACTCATCCCCAAAACAAGGTGGAAAGCAATCAAGGAAGAAACTGGATGTTGATCTGTATGTATGTGCATATAAAAACATGTACATATACATCACACACACACACACACACACACACACACACTCACCTCACAAGTCCAGATAGACAAAGACAGTGATGTGACATGGATGACAAAAATCACATTGGTGAAAAATCTGTAGGTGCATTAAATAGAGACTGAAAATGATTTCACATCAGACCAATTGTGTAGTTATGAAAAAACATAGTTTAAATTACTCCAGCACTTTTTGGATTGAGCACCTACAAGAATGATTTGCCATTAACCACATGATAAATGGAGAGGAACATAAGCAGGAAAAGAGAAGTTCAGATTGAGGCATGCTAACACTGGTTTGCTACTGGCCATCTGCAGGTCAGGAGCACCTACACCAAGGACCTAACTGGAGAAACACCGTATTCTTTATGACACTTTCTTAAAAATATCATGATTCTTGAAGACACTAGCATTAATACATCGTGGCTGGAGCTGATTTTAAAGAAACTCATGAAATGGAATGATGATGTATTAACATTAAGTGGCCTGTATGCAGAAGAGCAGTTTGCTACTGTACATAGACAGAGCTATAATGAGATCACTAGCCTCATTCCTCCCTACAAAGTCCTGGCATAAATTCCTCATTTCAGCCTCACTCCCCCTGACACAGCCATATCTACAGAGAACAGCAAACGTCAGAAAGCCAGCACAGCTGTTTGACCAAGACTGGGAAAAGCTGAGCCACATGATGGAATCTCTGTCATGAGGTGTTCGATTTTGGTCTTCATCTCAAGTTTGAGTGTGTGTTAGGGTGAGGGGCTTTCAATATTTGTCCAGAAAAGTCCTGGGAGTACTACCCATCCCACTCTTAGGGAGATAAACTTTTCTGGCCTACTGGAATGTCTTCCTTATACTCTGGAGGTTGTGATTCACAAAAAGATGCCAGAGATCTCCTTATGAGGCTCTGGCTCCAAGATACTCTTGGAACTTCTGCCCCTATATTTACTCAGGTGCAAGATAATCAGAACAAAGCAAACTTAAAAAGGTAAACAAGATTTGGTGGACTAGCTGGGCAGTGGTGACGCACGCCTTTAATCCCAGCACTTGGGAGGCAGAGGCAGGCGGATTTCTGAGTTTGAGGCCAGCCTGGTCTACAAAGTGAGCTCCAGGACAGCCAGAGCTATACAGAGAAACCCTGTCTCCAAAAAAAAAAAAAAAAAAAAAAAAGATTTGGTGGACTAGGGGATCAGATTAAAAGCCTCTTCTTACTATGTGTTCAGACAATTATGTGGCCACATATAGTATGTTTGTCCCTTGAGGAAAAGATACAGCCACAAATATAGATTGGCAGGACTTATTGCTATCTTACACAGGTGCTTATACTGTGTGGAAAAAATGATAGGAGAGTCAAGTATTAAGATCTCCCTTAAAAGTTAGCTTATGCAGGGCTACTGTGATATTGTATGACCAAGGAACAAAAGAATACCAAAATGAGAGGTTTCAGGAAATTTCTACAAATACATAAAATAGAAACATTGCATTAAGTCAGAAATTGAATAATAACTGCAACAGTTTTGGCTTGAAGCCTTTTCTTGGACCTAATTAAAACTCTGACCAGATCTGTATGTTAGTGCATATAAAAACATGTACATATACGTCACACAATTAAATTAAAACTCTGACCATTAAAAGTTAATTGTACACTGCTTGTACATATAACAAGTTGCCCAGGCTGGCTTGTTGACTTGGAGATTTTCTCTCTCTCTCTCTCTCTCTCTCTCTCTCTCTCTCTCTCTCTCTCTCTCTCTCTCTCTGTCTGTCTCTCTCTCTCTGTCTCTGTCTCTGTCTCTCTCTCTCTCTCTCTCTCTCTCTCTCTCTCTCTCTCTGTGTGTGTGTGTGTTTGTGTGTATGAAAGTGAGAGAGAGACCTACTAATTTATAATCAGGGCCTGCATCTTATTTAACATAGTTTCCATTTTGCTAGCATGTTCAAACATTCAGAGAATAGTCACATAACATTATATTTCAGAAAAAAATCACAGACATTACAACCAAATTATTAAATATTTAAAATTAATTGTTTTGAAATAGTTCTACTCTAAACAAGTGGGATTAAACAAAGACTTCCTTCTGGTTTGTCTTCCTTTGTTTTGCTCTGGAAGGAAGGAATCATTGGAATTTAGTCTCCCTCAGGATCTGACTTTACAGCAAGAAATAAGTTTAAGGAACTGATTGGAGGTTATCCTAGAAAGAAGAGAGGGAACTGTGAGGCGAAAAGAGGAAAGAAACAGATAGATGATATAGTATGGTAATTGGAGTTCAATCCCACTAGGGAACTCTAGGAGACAGTGAAGAACATGTCCCCATTATGACCAAAAGAATAAAGGCATTATGTTGTTTATCCCCAAATATACCCCAACAATTGGCAAAAGACACTGATTTACCCTCACTTATCACTTGCTCTGCATCTTGGTTTAGGGAAAGTCCTTTCTTGGAGGAAACAGCATATGCTATGAGATTTTATCAGAATGTTCTTGGAAGACAAGATGCTAGTCTCAGTCCCAGGCACATCAGTAATAGAGGAACTGTTCTCCTTTTTAATCAGTCATTACATATCTGCCCAGCATTCTTCTCTTCTAGAACAGATGGGGCTGGAAGTCCCTTCCTTTTGAACAAACCATGTTCCAGTGAGGCAACCAAAGTGACAAGAGTGAGCTAACATATTGGACAAAACATGCTTTCAGGGTAGATGTACAACTCAGGGGAGTCTAGTGAGAGTCTTTGGATATAAATGTACATGTTAATTCCTGAATATAAAGTTAGTACATCCATTACCAAAATCAGTATAACGTTTTGATTGTTTACAATAAGTACCAGAAATACTCTACCTTTTGTGTTGTGGGCCTTGAGTTCAGTTTGAGAGGAGTTGGTCACCTTCATAGTAGTCATGCACCAGTGGTCATATGTTGATTGTCAGGTTGGATTGTAGTTCATAGGGTAATATCAATGCCTTCTCTTTACCAGCATAATTGAAATGAGCTAGCAGAGAGGACGCTTCCGGTTAATTCCAACTTGATTTCTCTATATTTTGCGATGATAGTAGGTAGTATTTTCAGCAACTGTGTCCTGTCATCTAACTCTGGTGTGCAACCAAAAGGAATGGCAAGAGCCTATTTGTTTTATATCTGGTGCCTTCATCACCAAAATCTTATAAGGAAGTTTTTCACACCTGACACTATGAATTTTGTTTGATAACCAGTGTGTCCTAGGAGTAGCCTTATTCAGCCATACAGGATAACTCCTTTTAACTATTTTTTTCTAACTTACAATTTCTGTTTGGCTTGCAAAGTAGTAGGTGTCTTTATATTACTTTCTTATTAAGAAACTAACTACTGTTCATTAACTAAGTTGACATGGCATCAAACTTCAGCGAAAGTATTTGTGTTTACACCCATAGACAAATGCTACACTCATCCTTTTTTTTTTTAATTTTTATTTTAGATATTTTCTTTATTTACATGCGAATTTCTCCATTCCCAGTTTCCCCTCCAAAAAACAAAAAAAACAAACAAAAACAAACCCCTGCTGCCTCCCCCCTCCCCATGCCTGCCACCCTGCCCTCTCCCACTTACTGGCCCTGGCATTCCCCTACACTGGGGCACAGA
>NW_022196897.1:35347318-35358875 GCF_008632895.1 Mastomys coucha
ACCCCCAGCGAGCTAAGTCTCTGGTTTCGGTTGGAGTTCTTCCATGAACACAGCAGGGCCACCACAATGGTTGGGTATTGAGACCTAACAGGACATGTATACTACCCCTTCTACAGCTTAGGCAACAGCCCAAAAATAGAAAGAGAAGGCCAGAGATAATGGGGAAAGAGCTGCAAAAGGTTGTATTCAGAGAGTGGCAAAACCATTGCAAACGTGATCCCAGAACAGCTGTGGTTTTATGCACTGAGTTTCCATAACATTGACCCTTAGAACAGCCAGTCATGGACCAGAGAGAATCATGCGGTGTTTACACCTTCCTGCTAAATTATTTGCTACTGATGGACTCTGAATTTATGACAGTCATTGTTTCAGTTGTGTAGCCAAGAGTGAATCTGCTAAGCTCCAGTAGATATTTCTAATCCTGTAGAAAAGTAGATGGTCCTGGTTAAAAATCAGTGGGGCAAACACACACACACACACACACACACACATACACACCTCAAACGGACATGAATGTGGGAAAAGAATTTTAGAGAGACAAGAATATGATGACAGTGGAAAGAGGTAGGCTAGAGAAAGTATAGGGAGTGACAGCAAGCAGAATGCACAGTATACATGTATGAACAATCAATTTTTTAAAATTAAAAAAAAAAGCACAAAATTTTTCAAGAAACTAGTTAGAACTACCACATGACCTACTCTACTACTATCAAGTGTATACCCAAAGGAATAAAAATTAGCACAAAATAGAGAAAATTATACATCTATGATTATTGTTGTACAATTTATGATAGCCAATTTCTGAAATCAGACTAGATGACTGGTAAACAATGATATACAAAGAAAGTATGGCCTATATATATACTAGAGTATGATTTGGCTATAATTAAGCCAGCCACAGAAAGACAAGTATTGCACTTTTTTTTTTTTTGCATATAAAATCTGGGGTGGGAAAACCTGAAAGTAGCAAGGGGAAGAAGTGTGTGAGGGAAGTGTACATGGGAAGATACACTGAGGAAATGAGCTGCTGGCCTGGGGCCTGAGATAGAAGGTAGTAAGAATGGATATGAACCAAATGCATTATATACATGCATTAACATGTCATGGGGTGTTTTTTATTTGTTTCTTCTTATTATTCTTTTTTTTTACAATTAAAGCACATTAATAGAAAATGGATAGGGATAGAAGACAAATTTAAGAAAATAGGGGTAAAATGGTCACAGTAAAGAAAAAGAGGTTTCTACTATGATCATTTGCTGAAAGTGATAGGTAAGAGTAGTGCTTCTTACGGCTTCTCTGTCCTCATTATATTAAAACAAACTGCCTTACTACCAAGGCATGGAAGACCAAAGGAGGAGTTGGGAGAGACAAACAAAGCCTTGGTGTACTTGGTACTTTTTGTGGCCATGGTATACTAAGATAACCAATAAAGAATCTAGAACTACCTAAGTGAGGATGTCTACAGCTTCACGAGGAATAGAAAGGACAAACACATTAGTAACTATTCATGGGATGGACACTCAATGGCATATCTGTAAATGAATGATGATTTAAGAAGAAAAACTGGGAAAGATTTCATTAAATAGATACCACTGAAGCAGGTTATAGCAAGAAATGGGGCAAGATGTGAAGGTATTGCTGGCACACAAGATTTGCATAAAATATAATAGGAAAACTCAAAATGTCAACAGATTTGTCTATAGAACAATGCTGACAGTGTTTTCTCAACTTGACTCGCTTGCATATCACATTTTGCACAACCATAGGATACCTGCACTGCCATCTAATTAATAATGCATTTCAAAAATGCTATCAATCAGTCCACTTGCTTTTGTTAAATTAAGTGATGAAACCATTAAACCATCACTTCAACTTATCTCACATGCCAGTTATGTGAGTAAAGTGAGTCCTCAGAGCCAATCTTATGTGGTATTTGCTCTTTAATTCTGACCTTTAGGATCTGTGCCTGTCCAAAGGTTCATTTTCTCATTTACAACATTAAGGAGGATTACTGGTGTTGCACATGTGACTCACTGCGCAATAATCATTCCTTATTTAAACAGTCATCTTGGTCTTCCAGCAGGATGCTGCTAAGACAGACTTTGGTTTGGGAGAAGCAGAAAAGAACTGGAGAGAGCTCAACAAAGAAAGAGTTAAGAAGGTCTTCTTTAGAAAAGCAGAAAAGGATGCAGTGTCACAGGAGCAGTAGGAGAAATGCAAGATTTTCAGAGGACATGTGGATACCAGTTTACTATAAAAATCAAGTATAACTAGGGTTCTTACTAAGCAAAGCTTCTATGTAATCTATGCTATCTAGTAACATTTCAGAGTCTATTTATATTGCAAAAAAAAAGCTGCCTGAATCTGACCTGAGAAAAGACAGAGAGTAGAGGCTAATATTCTGCAGAGAAATTAGCAGAAAAAAATGCAGTGGCAGTAATGCATGATAAAGTAAGAAGGGCTACATGATGGAGGCAAAGAAAAATAGAAAACCTCTCAGTAGAGGTAGGGACAACAGTCTCAGGCAGAAATGGGGAAGGGTATGAAGTCAAATTTTTACAAAAAGAAAAAGAAAGCAAGAAAACAGGGAGGTTGGAAATGCTTTAATAAAATCATGAATTGTATTGATCCATCTACAACTTCAGTTGCTGTTTTTTGAAGTTTTTCTCCCTCTATCTGTGCTTGAAATGCTTATGGTAGCCCCTGTAAGACTTGCCATTTCTCTCACCTGAATTATTATTGATCTAAAATCCCCACTGGTGATGTGCATGAGCTTAGGGCCAAGTGAACAGGAGTGGAAATAATGTGCAACACTTTTTTCTCTTCCAACTGCATCCACATGTGTGCGGCAGTGAGAACTCTCTGAAAAGCATATTCTTTTAAAGTCAGTCATGTTGGATTCTCGTAGGTCCCTTTGTTTTTCTAACATTAATGACCAAGCTGAAGTTAATTATAAAAATAGAAATCTAAAAAAAAAAAAATACTGGCAAACTTTGGAAAATTGCCCCATACACTCTTTAGTTAATACTGAATGTTGACTTTGACCAGTTTTTTTTTTTAAGATTTATTTATTATTATAAATAAGTACATATAGCTGTCTTCAGACACACCAGAAGAGGGTGTCAGATCTCATTACACGTGGTTGTGAGCCACCATGTGGTTGCTGGGATTTGAACTCAGGACCTTCGGAAGAGCCGTCAGTGCTCTTACCCACTGAGCCATCTCACCAGCCCAGACTTTGACCAGTTCTTTTGACACATTGTGATCTACTGTTTTAAGGTAGAGTGGGATACATCACTTTGCTACACAAAATGGATACATTTGAGCGGGGTTAAATTATTTTAAGCAATAGGAGATCTGACCAACTCATCTGACTCAGGTATATTAATGGGTGAGAGGATAACCTCAGACCTGATTATAAAATGCATACTATTTCTAAGTTTGAAGTCAGTGATTGGCAGAGTCACCATATATAATCTAGAGTTGAAAAAAGAAAGGCAGCCATGAGATTGGGATTGCAACCGCATCAAGCAGATACGTAGCCTGCAGCTTGTTTACTTTTTCACCTGCATTCATACAGAAATATACCTGAGTATTCATAACTGCTGGACTTCCAGATTCAAAATTCTGGGTGTTTGCCTTTGCTTTTGTTTTGTTTTTAGATTCTATGTATTCACTTGTAATGGGCCAAGAAATGCATTAATCAATGAGCAGTGTTAGTGTGAACTTTGGGAGACTTGCTTGAACTTAATTCCGTGGGTGCACATTCACATTTGCAAGGATGAAAGGACAAAATTCACAAAGCAAAAATCTCATATTCTCTCAGATATAGCAATTCCTTACTGAAACTTCTGACCTAAAATAAATGTCTCGATAGAATGCAGTTCAATTATTAGTAATGATTCCTCCTGTTGGTGGCATAGGATAGATACTTAGAGCACCTGGTCCTAGCAAAGCCACTGATGAGAACAAAGGCAGTAGCTCTCAAGGATCCTAACGTGGTCATCAGTGGCATCTAGAAGTTTGTTGAGGGAGAAAGGTTCTATGTGTAGAGTGCCAACTATATCCCATGCTCTGAGCAAGCTAGGTTCTCCTGAGCTGCTACTTCATTTTATGCTGCTGTTGGAAGGGATTCTTTTCACTGTTTTTCAAAAAAGAAAATTTAAGTTTGAAAATTAAAAAACTCCTAAGGCCCCATGGTGCCATTGTTACTACCCCTAACAGGACAGCTATGCTTGTGGGTCAGTAAAGAGTGCAGAGATAAACCACTCTGGAGACAACTTCAGGGAATGGTGTCTGCTTTATTGTATGTCCGCAACCACTTATAGAGTAGCCTATCAACTGTGATTTGCTGGCACATTGCCTCTTCTCATATTGGAAACTGACTGCTCACATCACCAGGGTCTCTATGCAAAAGAACCACACTAAAGGAGACATGGAGTTTGTACTCTTGTCTGAGGCCAGCTACCAATGACTCACACCACTTCAGAATTCAGTGTTCTGTCTTCAGGAGTATGGTGTTCTGTGCTTCTTCTTTAGAAGCACAGTGTGCCAATTAGGCTGGCCACCAGGTCATGCTTACATTTCCTCCTACATTGTGGCTTATGGCAAAGCCAGGATGTAGATTTGCTTCATTTTTCAAAAATTATAGTCATTATAAAATGTCAAGAAGGTTGAATAAGAGGGCAAATCTCATGATGAGCCAGGTTTGAACACTTCTTTACCAAATGCCTTTTAATTACTTGTAATATCTTGCTGATATTTCTTCCAATAAGCATATTAAAACCACTCCATTATAAATATGCAGTTAATTATTCTAACCGTCATCAAGCTAACCATGTCCTCTTACAAATAAGTGTATCTCAAATAATTAATGTTTATGATGCTGCAAAATGACACATTCCGTTCCATAATAGCTTTGTCTTCTATTTTGATTTTTCATATATGAAACTTAATTTTTCTTAACCTTAGATTGTATTTAAAGGACAAATAGCCCTCACTAGCATCCTTATTCATGCTAAGCAACATTCGTTGACAATGTATGCTCACAAGGAATCTTGACAGCAGAATGGTTATATGAAGAAAATGAATAACATTCCTCCTTTGGAAAAGGCCCAGGTAGAGACTGCATAAACAGTTATTACTGTGCTGAACTTCAAACCTGGTTTATTATGTACTTCAGAGGGTCAGAATCTAAGAGGCATGCAAGGTAAAGCTTTTTAAGCTCATTATTTACTGTGGCCTCTTAAAGAAGCATGCAGATTCTGAGGGGTTATCAGAGCCAGTTTCAGAATTCAGAATGAAGAGCCCTACCAACAGCTTTCTAATTGAATCTCAAAAGACTGTAATTGTGTTCCACTCTGTAGTCAGCCTCCATTCCATGCGGCTACAGTCGGTTGTAGGTAATCAGATTACTCTGGGTTACTGCCTGCAGCCTGCAGAAAAGTGCCAAGAGTAGAAGGCAAAGTGTTGTAGGGTTAATGAAGCTTAATATGGTGCCAATATCATACTGAGCCATCGCCTACAGAGTGAGAAAGGATTATATCCCATGTTAATATGCCATTTGACCCATGCCAGAGAAGCGGTCTAAATCACTGAATAAGTATGTAAGTCACCACAGAGGAGTATTTGCCATGCCAGCTCTCATCACTGTGAAAACAAGTCGTTCCCTTGCTTGTGAATGGTAACTTTCATGCTCTTTAAAGTACAGTTTCAACATTGGCTCTGTACATCCCTGGAAAGGCCATACAGCCATTGGATTCTCTAAGTTGGAGCCAATGCAAGGAAACTGACATATATTTTGCCAAAATGATCTCAACTCCTCTGGAGAATACATCTTCCACTGAAGTACTGCAACTGCCCAACATTAATCAGTGACTTCAGTTCTTCAAGTTGGCCTGTAACTAAGTTGTTTAGGCCATTTGTGACTTAGGATTCTTACCACTGACTAAATCTGTGGCCAAATAATGTCTCAAATTAAGCTTCCAAAAGAAGGAAAGAAGGCTTAATGTACTGGAAGGAAAAATAGAGAAGCTCATGCTGTCTGTATTGAAAACACTCAGACTGCTGGTGACTGGAGCACACAAGGAGATGAGGCACCATCTCCTTGAAGGATGGCACTAACAGTCTCCTCATCCTCTCATGTGCCTGGAGAGGAAGAAGGAGGAATTCTTAGTAGCTGCATGCACAGTAGGAAGTCATTCTATCAAGAAATTTGATCATGCTCATAAACATAAATATTTACAATTAAAACCCTGCTCCAAGACTTTGGAACACTCCATCCTTAATGATATATGACACTTCTCCCCTCATGCATGGCTCATGGGTCTATGCAGAAGAGGAAGCAGAAAGATTGTAAGAGCCAGTGGTGAGGTATGACTCCAACTAAAGAGCATCTTCCAGAACAACAAGACCAATGCACATATGGACTTACTGAGAATATGACTACATTCCCTAGACTCACACAAGTTCAAACCAGGCAAAAATCCCAACACTGAAACAGGAAATGAGATACAAATTTCCTCTCCTAACAAAAAGAAGTTATTTGTGATTGATATCTGCTGGAAGATGGAAAATCAGTTTTCTTTAATGGAGAGTGCCCAGGAATAGCTGGAAACCACAAATGGACTCCTTTTTTGGTGAGTTTTTTTGTTTCATTTTGTTTTGGTTTTTTCTTCTTGGTTTTGTTTGTTTGTTTTTATTGGTTTCTGTTTGGTTTGATTTTTATCTTTTGTTATTGTTTGTTGTTTTTGTTTCTTGGAGAGAGTGAATATGAACTTGAGTCATTTGGGGGTTGAAAGAAGGAGTTGGAGCAAGAAACAATATGTTCAAAAGGTATTAATTGAACACATTTTTTATTTAATTTAAAAAAGGCCTGCTCCAAACATCAGAAAACTCTATAAAATCCTCTGCATATAAAATTAGGTCATTTAATGTATTCTCCACATTCCCAGCATCCTCATAGTGTCTCACTACCATTTGTAATTCCAGTTCTAAGGGATCCAACTCCTTCTTTTGGGTACAATGCACACCTATGGTATATGTATACATTGAGGCAAAGCACAGGCTTCACACACACACACACACACACACAGGCGTGGGGGAGGGAAGAAGGGAGAGGGAGAAAACTAAAAAAAAAAAATCCCTTTAAACAACTGTCCAAATTAATGTATCTCTGAGGTTATAGAAGTAAAAGAACCAGGCTCCAGGGTACAGTGTGTCAGTCTGTTCATTTCTATATTGGCACTCACTTTTATTCCTTGTTTAAAATAGAAAATACATGTTCAGTATACAAACTTCAAAAGATGCACTAGTATAATATGAAGTGAAGTTCCACTTCTTACTATATTTAGTGACTGTGAACACTTTCAGTAATAAGTTATAAACGCATCTGCATATATCTGCTTTTGTAGTTATGTATACATGTGTGCCTGGACCCATGTTATACTTGCATTCAAATTCAGATATGGGGAGAGTTTAGTTTTGCCTGAACTTGTGTGTATTTTTTAAAATGAAATAAAATGGAAAGAATGTTTAAATGTGTTTTTTAAACATTTTAAACATTAAGCACAAATATATGATGTCTTGTTTACATGATACAAACTCATATAACTAGAGTATTTACATAACTCATAAGCATGGTATGAATTTTTGTAATCAATAGATTTTTGAGGTTCAGATAAGTGGAATGACATAGTGTATGCTTTTACATTTTCATTCCTTTCGTTCAGTATTATGCCTGTGAAGTTTATCTCTGCCTTTGTGTGAACAATGCCTCTCACTCTCATAGAAAATTTCACTATGAGCTTATGATAAATTTAATTAGGTTTTTGGTTATTTCCAGATTACTACATGATCAGTAAAACAACTATAAATAGACTCTATATATTTCTAGATAAAGATCATAACTCATTTCCATTGATCAATACTCTCAAACTGAAATTCCTGATAGAAATTGACATCAGCCTTTCAGACTTGTACAACAAACATCAACTAATTAACTGAACAAAGATCGCAGTTGTCCCACATACTTTCAAGCATGTGGAGCATCAGTCATCTGAGTCTTAGCAATCTCAATAGGCAGCTTCCTACACTTTTAGCTATTATTTCTCTCAACAGTGTGATACTCATGCTTTTTGAGCTCATTGAAAAATTAAACATTCAGCACTAGTGGAGTGCCTAGTCAAATAGTTATTCATTGAAAAATTAACTGGGTAAAAGAGAGATGTCTCAGCAGTTAAAAGCACTTGTTACTTTTGCAGGGGACCTAAGTTACCAGCATCCACATACAATTGTTCTTCACTCCATTCTAGAGGATACAGTGCCATCTTCCAGCCTCTAACTGGTTATGAACACAGTGTAAAAGCATACATACAGGCAAACACTGATGGACTACAGTAAATAAGTAGTCTCCAAAATTTATCATTTGCATTGCTTATTTATTTCCAGGAACTCATTAGAAGTTTATGACAAACTGTGTGAAAATAATTTCTTGTTAAATTTTGTCTTTTGTAAACAAAATTTAGTATTTATTTTTATTTATTGAGAAAAAAATCTTTCCTTTTAAATAGTACAATTTAATAAACTTTTACATGTATTAACCCCTAAAGATATGTCACTGTAATCATGATATGAATATATGCAAACCCATATTTGGCTCACCAGAATAATTTGTAATTCATCCTTTCCTCTGAAAACCCACCTCCACTGGCAGCTACTGACTTGCTTTCTTTTACTAGAAGATAATGGCATTTTCACAAATTGTATATAAAAATGATAGACTATAGATTCCTTTAATTTGGCTTCTTTCACTTGCAACAATTACTTTGGAATCCATTCACTGATTTCACCAGTAGTTTTATCTTTATTACTTAGTAATATTACATAGACTGGAACTACCACAAGTTATAAATTAATTTTACCTGCTGAACAATCTGTGGACTAATTTTGGTCTTTGATTATTATAAATAAAGGTGGTAAGCTCACTATGAATAAGCCTTTGTATAGATGTATACTCTCAATCATCATGAATGATACTGAGAATTATAATGTTTGAAGTGTCTGATAGGGGTTCATCTAACCTCTTCTTAAAATATCAATATGTTTTCCAAAGTGGTTTTGTCTTTATTCTATCTACAGACACAATTTGAGAGTTTTGCTGTTATATAACCATAACATAGTCAATGGAGTATTTTAAATGCTTTAGCCATGGGAAACTTAGTGAGGCTTAATTTGCATTCTCTAATGAATTGGCTTTAAGTACGCATTCATGTCTTTTTTTTACCTGTCTGTCAAACATGCATTGATGAAATGTCAGTTTATATATTTTGTTCATTTTCAATTGGATTTGTCTTTTTGTTGACTTTTGGGGATTTTGTCAGATATATGATGTGCAGATATGTTATTCCTGTCTGTGCCTAGTACTTTATTTTCATAATAACTTTTAAATACTAGGTGTTCTTTTATATTCAGCTTCTCTCACTTACAATTACCTTGAAACCTATTTGTGCTATTGTTTTGAAGAGTAATTTTATTTGAACTGGTTAGTAGTGTCTGCTTGAATGGATTCACCTCTTAAAAGGTATATGAGTTATTTATTTAAGATGTTTTCCAATATTCTGAAAATTATAAATCTAACTCTTAGATGTTAGTTATTACATTACTTTATACTACTTGAGTCATCTCAAGTTAATGATGGTGCCCCTCACTTTGTAAGGCCAAGGGCATCCCTTGTAGGCTGTGACTTTTGCTATGTCAACCATGTCACCTCAGGTAGTTCAAAATAATGATGATTTCCCTTAAATGAACAGTTTTGACATCTTTGTAAGAAGAGCAGTTAACTCTTTATTTGTGAGGGCTAGTTGAGAACATGCTCAGTTTTACATTTGCTTGGACAGTTGGAAACAAGATAGTAAAATTTATCCAACTTGGTTCTTTTTCTTTACCCTTATTTTGGCTGTACTAAAACATATGCTAAAGTTGAACTCAGCACAGGGTCACCAATGGAGGAGTTAGAGAAAGGACTAAAGGACCAGGAAGGGTTTGAAACCTCATAGGAAGAACAACAATATCAACCAACCAGACCTCCCAGAGCTCCCAGGAACTAAACCACCAACCAAAGAGTACGCATGGAATGAACCATGGTTCCAGCCACAGATGTAGCAGAGGTTGGCCTTGTAAGGCATCAATGGAAGGAGCGGCCTTGGTCATGTGAAGGCCCAATGCTCCCGTGTAGGGGAATTCCAGGGCAGGGAGGTGGGAGTTGGTGGGTGGGTCGGGGAGCAGCCTCATGGGGGGGAGGGAGGGATAGGGAGTTTCCGAGGGGGAAAACAGGAAAGGGGATAGCATTTGAATTGTAAATAAAGAAAATATCCTTAAAATTTAAAAAAAAATAGTTGTGTAAATCCTCCTTCTGAACAACTGTTTTCTTTAAGTAAGGTAGTATATCCCTGTAACCCCATCATGTGGGAGATAGAGATGAGAGAATCAGAAGTCAAAGACATCATGGGATATACAGTGGGATCAAAGTCAACCTGAGCTACATGATCTCTGGTCTCAAACAAACAAACATGATTAAATCCTTCAGGAGCTCCAGGACTATGCAGGTTTTGTGTGTGTGTGTGTTGGGGGGGGGGGGAGTCTAAACTTAGTTCCGTGTGTTCTTCTAGGAGGTATGCAAGTGCTTCCTCAAAAGGATTATAAGATTGATCAGTCCTCAGTTAATCTATCTCTGGACCTTTAGCATCATTTAGGCTATTCAGTCATCTCTGACATCAGCCACTCTTAGGAATTCCTTCTTTTCAGTCAGGTCTCATGATTTGATCTTCTTAAGAACAACTTGTGATGTTTTTAGTGTGTGTGTGTGTGGGGGGGGAACTGTTCTTTTTTATTTTATTGTTTGTGTTTTCATTTAAATTTTTTCTTGTACTAGTGTTCAGACTTCCTCCCTCCCTTCCTTTTGTTCATTCATTCATTTTCTGGCTTCCTGTGATAAAGCTTAGGAGTGCAAACTCTTCCCTCTCATCAATTCATTGTGCTGGTCAAGTTTCTTTAAGGCATTGTTTAACTGCTTTCCACAAATTGTGTTGCCTTCATTTTCACTCACTTTAGAACAGTTTCTGGTTTTCCTTTTTTTTTTTCCTTTCTTTGGAATGTTTAGCAGGATATTTTTGTTTTTACAATTATTTCGGGTATTTTTCAGACATCTTTCCTTCATTAATATCTATTTTCATTCCACTATGATCAGAGAGAAAAAATGTACTATTTAAATGTTTCAGGATATCTGTTTACATTGTGAACCCTGAGATTTCGATGTTTTCTCAAAAACACCTGTTTCTTCTTGTGGTGTGGCTCAGCCTTACTACACAACTTTAATGTCATTGGCTGGAAAACAAACACACTCATACCTTTAATCCCAAACAATGAAGATAAAGTTACCTTGCAGAAGAAAACATCCACAATTGAAAGTGATGTCCAAATGAGAGACAACGTTGATGGGTTTTGAGTCGCGGCAGAAAGCGTCTGCAGACACCAGGCTCAGGCAGTTTCATGTGTAAGA
>NW_022196897.1:35367708-35368792 GCF_008632895.1 Mastomys coucha
TGTCCTGGCGACAGGTCTGTGGACCCGCCCACATATCTGCTGCAGGCAGGTTCTTGATGCTAACAAACGTGACAAATCAGAAAAAAAGCTTAACAAAATAAAATAAGCCCAACTCTTATGAGAATACAGAAAGAAGAGGGGCAACTTAAGAGAGAGTAGCTGCACAGAGAGAAAAAATGAGAGGCACAGTTTCACAAGGACAGTTGTACAGAGACAGGTTGCACAAAGAGAACAAGCTAGACACAGGAGAAGACAAAATGAGCCAGAGATCGAGAAAATTAGAATATATTGTCAAAGGTATTATTAAGCCAAGCTTAGAAATTTAGTCAGAATCTGAAAGAAGCTAGTTTGAATCAGTCAGGTGGAAAGGAGTTTTGAGCCAGAACAGCTGATTTGACCATCCATCCAGAGTTTAGAAAGATCTAAAAATCGTGAGCCTATTCAGTAATAACTCTCAGAGGCTGAAAATATTCTAGGCCTAGATAAGATTGTAAATAGCTAGAAGCTCTCAGTCCTAGGTTAGTAGACAAAGGTAGTAAGCCTCCCAAATGACAATTTCATCAGGTGAATAAAAGATACTTTTTCGCTTAAGAGTTACTTTTACACTATCTACTTTTTGTAGTAGCCAAAAAGATTGTGTAAAGGAGGAATATGCACATGTTTTTGAAAAAGACTGTGTCTTACTGTCACTAGGTAGAGTGTTAAATTAATACCAATTATTACTTTTCAAAGTCAACACCCATTGCTCATGTGTGTGGTGCTTTCAAATGTTAAAGAAAAAGTTTTCTGGAGTCTAACTTCTTGAGTTCTTTGTATATATTGGATATTAGCCCTCTATCAGATATAGGGTTGGCAAAGATCTTTTCCCAATTTGTTGGTTGCTGTTTTGTCCTATTGACAGTGTCTTTTGCCTTACAGAAGCTTTGCAACTTTATGAGGTCCCATTTGTCAATTCTTGATCTCAGAGCAGAAGCTATTGGCGTTCTCTCCAGGAAATTTTCCCCTGTGCCTATTTGCTTCCCCACTTTCTCTTCTATTAGTTTCAATGTATCTGCTTTGATGTGGAGGTCCCTGATCCACTTGG
>NW_022196897.1:35369346-35390513 GCF_008632895.1 Mastomys coucha
TCAATTTCCTTCTTCAGAGACTTGAAGTTCTTGTCAAACAGATCTTAAAAAAAAAAGAAAAAAAAAAAGAAAAAGTTTTAACATTTCAACTGTAATTGTAAGTCTCTTCACTGTGTGGTCTATCAAATTATCACTGTATTTTTAAACTCAGTTACTACATATATGAACTAAATGTGTTTTTTCTTTTCTTGATATATTGACTGATAACCATTGTTATCCATGGAGTTATGCTTGTTTTAAAACATAATTTGTATGATATTTAAACTTTTTCAGAATTTTTCATTAATTCATGTATACTAATATATTTTAGACAGATATCAACTTTATTTATGTAAAGCAGCATAGTGAATTTTTTGATCTTTCCGATTCCTTGACTTCTCCATATATCAGTATTACCAGTATAGACAATCCATTTGGAATGTTTCAGTAGTTGAATACATATTTTTGTGTGTGGGTTCAGTAAGAGATTGTACACAAAAAAGTGAAATTTGAATTCTCTCACCTCTCCTTTACAAACTATCCCACAGCTCACCTCTTTCCATCTTCTGATATCTTCTTCAACTTCTTTCTTCAGGGACTTGAAGTTCTTGTGATACAGATCTTTAAATTGCTTGTCTAGAGCTACACTGAGAAATTTTATATCAGTCATAGCTATTGTAAAAAGTGTTGTTTCCCTAATTTCATTTTCAGCCTGTTTATTATTTGTATAAAGGAAGGCCACTGATTTGTTTGAGTTAATTTTGTATCCAGCCACTTTGCTGAAGGTGTTTATCAGCTGTAGGAGCTCTCTGGTCAAACTTTTGGGAGTTGTTAATGTATACTATCTTATCTTATGTAATATCTTATGTATATTATCTTACATAAATAGTGATACATTGACTTCTTACTTTGCATCAATGTTCATAAGAGAAATTGGTCAGAAGTTTTGTTTATTTGTTGAGTCTTCATGTGGTTTATGTATCAGGGGGACTATGGCTTCATAAAATGAATTCAGCAGTTTTCCTTCTGTTTCTCTTTCATGGAATAGTTTGAGGAGTATTGGTATTAGCTCTTCATTGAAAGTCTAGTACAATTCTGCACTAAAACAATTTGGCCCTGGTCTTTTTTGGTTTAGAGACTGTTAATGACTGCTTCTATTTCTCTAGGGGTTATAGAACTATTTAAATAGTTTACTTGATCTTGATTTAACTTTGGTAAATGGTATCTGTCTAGAAAATTGTCCATTTCATTAAGATTTTTCCAATTTTGTGGAGTACAGACTTTGACCTAATGATTTTGTCTTAGTCAGGGTTTCTATTCCTGCACAAACATCATGACCAAAAAGCAAGTTGGGGAGAAAAGGGTTTATTCAGCTTACTTCCACATTGCTGTTTATCACCAAAGGAAGTCAGGACTGGAACTCAAGCAGGTCAGGAAGGAGGAGCTGATAGAGAGGCCATGGAGTGATGATCCTTACTGGCTTGCTTCCTCTGGCTTGCTCAGCCTGCTCTCTTATAGAACCCATGACTTCCAGCCCAGGGATGGCACCACCCACAAGGGGCCCTACCCCCTTGATCACTAATTCAGAAAAATGTCCCACAGCTGGGTCTCATGGAGGCACTTTCCCAACTGAAGCTCCCTTCTCTGTGATAACTCCAGCCTGTGTCAAGTTGACACACAAAACCAGCCAGTAAAATTGACCCCTTGTCAACTTGACAGACAAACACATCATGATTAAGCCTCAACCCTTACTTTCATATTCATCCCCAAGATCTAAAGTCCCACAATCTTTACATATTAAAAGTTCAATCATTTTTAAATGTCCAATATCTTTTAAAATTCAAGGTCTCTTAGCTGTGGGTTCCACTAAAATACTTTCTTCTTTCAAGAGGGAAAAATATCAGGGCACAGTCACAATCAAAAGCAAAACCAATGTCTGGGATCTAAGTCACAATCTTTTGGGCTCCTCTAAGGGCTTTGGTCACTTCTCCAACTCTGCCCTTTGTAGCACACATCTTGTCTTCTAGGCTCCAGATGCCTGTACTCTACTGCTGCTACTGTCCTTGGTGGTCATCGTATGGTACTGACATCACTAAAACACTGTCTTCTGCTGTAACTAGGCTTCACCAATAGCCTCTCACAAACTGTCTTCATGGTGCCAAGACTCAATTCCTTTTCATGACCCCTTCAGTCCTGGGCCATTAATTGTAAACCAAGGCTTCCCTTTCACCAATGGCCTTTCATGGCCTCTCACTGTGCCGAGCCGAGCCTCAGCTGCTCTTCATGACCCCTTCATGCCTTCAAAACCAGTACCACCTGGGCAACTCTTACAGGCTACCTGCTGCAGCACAAGGTACAACCTTGGCTATCTCTGGAACACAGCCTCTTAGTGCTCTCAGAAAGCACTTCCCAGAAGATGTCACCTCAGTGATGCTGGTCTCTTCTTAATCACCGCTAATTTTTTAGCTCCAGCTAACCACCATCAATAGTCCGAGTAATGCAGAGTTTTTACTTTAGTAGTTCTGTTATCTTGTTAATCACAGCTGATACTTCAGCCCCAGCTAGCCAAAACCACAGAATCTTCACAATCAAAACAACATGGTCCGGGTAAGAGTCTTTAATCTTCCCTCTGAAATTTCACAAGCCAGGCCTCCATCTCTGCACTGTTCTCAATATGATCTTCCAAGCTCCTACAGAACATCCCAGAGTTTTTAACAATTGATGACTCTTCTAGTTCAAAGTTCCAAAGTCCTTCCACAGTCCTCTCCAAAACATGGTCAGGTTGGCAAATGAATTCCCTACTCCTGGTACCAATTTGTCTTAGTCAGGGTTTCTATTCCTGCACAAACATCATGAACAAGAAGCAAGTTTGGGAAGAAATGGTTTATTCAGCTTACTTCCACATTGCTATTTATCACCAAAGGAAGTCAGGACTGAAACTCAAGCAGGTCAGGAAGGAGGAGCAGATGCAGAGGCCATGGAGTGATCCTTACTGGCTTGCTTCCCCTGGCTTGCTCAGCCTGCTCTGTTATAGAACCCATGACTTCCAGCCCAGGGATGGCACCACCCACAAGGGGTCCTACCCCCTTGATCACTAATTGAGAAAATGCCCCACACCTGGATCTCATGGAGGCACTTCCCCAACTGAAGCTCTTTTCTCTGTGATAACTACAGCATGTGTTAAGTTGACACACAAAACCAGCCAGTACAGATTCTTTGAATTTCCTTGGTGTCTGTTGTTATGTCTCCTTTTTCAGTTCTGATTTTGTTTATTTGGATACTGTCTCTTTGTCTTTTGATTAGTTTGGCCAAGGGCATGTCTATCTTGTCAATTTTCTCAATGGATCAGCTCTTGGTTTTGATTCTTTGAATTGATTTCTTGGTTTCTTAATTATTGATTTCACCCCTGATTTTTATCATTTCCTGCTTTATTCTCCTCTTTGGTTTGCTTGCTTTTTTTTTTCCCTAGAGCTTTCAAGTATACTTTTAAATCACTGCTATGAGAACCTTCTCAGATCTTTATGGATGTCCTTAGTGCTTTGAACTTTTCTCTTAGGACTTCTTTCACTGGGTTACCTGAATTTAGGTATGTTATGCCTTCATTTTCATTGAATTCTAGAAAGTCTTTAATTTCTTTCCTTATTTCTTCCCAGACCTAGAGACCATTGGGTAGAGAACTGTTCAATTACAATGAGTGTGTAGACTTTCTGATGTTTCTGTTTTTACTGAAGTCCAGCTTTAATCCATGATGGTCTCCTAAGATACAAATCATCATTTTAATTTTCTGTGTCTGTTGAGGCTTGCTTTGTGAATGATTATATGTTCAATTTTGGAGAATGAACCATGCAGTGCCGAGAAGAAGATATATTCTCTTGTTTTTGGGTGAAATATTCTATAGATGTCTGTTAGGTTCATTTCATACATAATGTCTGTTAGTTTATTTCTCTTTTTAGTTTTTGTCTGGATAACATGTCAACTGGTTAAAGTGGGATGTTGAAATCTCCCACTATTAATGTGTGGTCTTGGATGTGTCATTCAAGCTTTAGTAATGTTACTTTTTCAAATGTGGATGCCCTTGTGTTTGGGACATATGTGTTTAGAGTTGAGATAGTATATTTGTAGATTTTTTTTCTTGGATGAATATGAAGTGTCCTCTGTCTCTTTTTATTAATTTTGGTTGAAAGTATATTTATTCGATATTAGAATGGCTATTCCATCTTGCTTTTTGGGTTCATTTGCTTGGAAAACTTTTTTCCAGCTCTTGAGGTAATGGCTATCTTTATTGCTAAGGTGTGTTTTTACATGCAGAAGAATGATGAATTCTGTTTTCACATACTTTCTGTTAGCCTGTGTCTTGAGTTCATTGATATTAAGAGATATTAATAATCAATGATTGCTATTTCCTGCTATTTTGATGTTGGTGGTTTTAGTGTGTGTGTGTGTGTGTGTGTGTGTGTGTGTCCTTTTCTAAAACATTCTAGCTTTTAGAAGCTCTGTTGAGAAATCATGTGTTATTCTGATAGGTTTCTGTCTTTGTATGTCACTTGACCTTTTTCCTTAATGTGTTTAATATTCTTTCTTTTTTCTGTAAATTTGTATTTTGATTATTATGTGACTGGAGGATTTTCTTTTCTGGTTCAGTCTAATTGGTGTTCTATAAGATTCTTGTATATTTATAGGCATCTCTTTTTTTATGTTGTGAATATTTTCTTCTATGGTTTTGTTGAAAAATATTTTCCAGGCCTTGGATCTGGGACTCTTCACCTTCTATTCCTATCATCCTTAGGTTAGGTATTTTCTTTGTATCCCAGATTTGCTAGATATTTCAGGTCAGGAATATTTTAGATTTAATATTTTCTTTAACTGATGTATCAGTTTCTTCTATTGTACATTCTAGGCCTGAGATTCTCTTTCCCATATCCTTTATTCTGTTGGTGATGCTTGTATTTATTTTTCCTGTTCTCTTCCCTAGGTTTTCTATCTCCAGAATCCCCTTAGTTTGTGGTTTGTGTTGCCTCTATTTCCACTTTCAGGTCTTCCACAGTTTTATTTATTTTCTTCACCTGTTTAGTGGTATTTCCCTGCATGTATTTAAGGGATTTATTTGTTTCTTCTTTAAAAACATTTACCTGTTTAATTGTATTTTCCTCTATTTCTTTACGGGATTTATTCATTTCCTTTTTGAAGGCCTCTATCATCTTTAATAAGATTGGAATTAAGGTAATTTTCTTGTGCTTCACTTGTGTTAAGATATCCTGGGCTTGCTGTATTAGGTTTGTTGTACTCTGAAGTTGTCATATTGCCTTGGCTTTTGTTGATTTTGTTCTTTTGAGGACCATTAGCCATCTGAATGAATGGCTTTGATCCCTGGTTGTTCCTGTTGTAGTATTATTGGAAGGGGGTGACCTCAATGGTCCTGATATGGCAGGCCTCTCTGATAGGTATCCTTGGGCTGTGTGGTTCTAGATCTACAGGTCTGTAGGGTTTAGGATTCACACGTCTGTATGATTCAGGAACTGCAGATCTGATGAAGGTGAGCAGAGATGAAGGTGGTAGGAGAATGGAGGTCTCCCTAGAATAGCAAGCTACTTAGGGCAGCTTGGCTTGTTCCAGAGAACTCAGCAAGCAGGAAAGGTGAAAACCTCTCATATTAAGCATTCAATATTAAGGTCATATTTAGAATATTACATCCAGATGACCTTGAGTAAAATGGCTTATATACAGTATTTTAAGTTTACTTTACCTGACTCTAGATGTTTGAACTAAAGTTGTCTACCATCTATACATCCAAAATAAGTAGTAAGAAACATAAGAATCATCTCTCCTTTGCAAATTGCAAATACCTATCATTGTAGCTTTATATTCCCCTCTACATGTTTTCTTCCCACAGAATTTTGGGGGTTTAAAGATCTCTTCACATCATACAGTTATGCTCTGTTCTAACCCAAACTAGCAATAGTTTAGTCAATACTCTTACCTTAAAATTTCATGGATTTTCTATATATCATTTATAGCTCACTAAAAGCCACTCACTCAAATAGTTTCAAGATAATTTTTCTTTACCATCATGTCCAAACCATTTGTTGAAAGATACACAACTTATTAGAAGCCATAATTTTCCATAGGGACCATATCTCTCTACACATAGATAGTCTTTTTATCCTTTTGAACAGCTGTCTTTGACACAACCTATAATCTTTCTGAAAGAAAGCATTTTAATGTAATTTTTGAATCATGTTTTCCTGATAATAACCTGGATTAGATCTTTGCATGAACTCTGCTTCCTAATTTGAAGGTAGTTTACCACCTGGAGTTGCTGTTAATAAGAAACTGTTTCTGATTCTGAGTCCTTCATCAATTTATTTTAAGCTTCAGTTTCTTCAGTTCTCTCATTGGTTATAAGTAGCTAGAAGGAGTAAGTAGTCTCTTTAACACTTTGCTTAGCAATCTCCTCAGGAAGCTTATGAAACTCTTCAGATATCTTTACTTCCCACATTACAATAGGCAGAAGATCCTTTAAATCTCAAGGGCCCCCTTTCCACTTTTGGAACAGGGATTCTAAAAGCAAGTATATCAATAAATTGCCTTTCAGGACCTTGTCACAGAAGTCATCATTTTCTGTGCATTTACTTCTGTCCAAAAGGAAAGGAACTAAACTCTCCCCATATTCTAAATAGTTCATCAAGCTAATTGATTTATTTAATTCTTCTGAGACAAGCTTTCCCTATCCTTCAGAGTTTGTAAGCAAGCTTACGTCCCTTCTAGATATGTCTCATGCCATAGTCTGAAGGTCAATAGAATATGTTTCAGGGTTAGCTGCAGCATTGCTCAGTGATGATTCTAAAGTATTTTCTATTTCTTCATAGAAGGATGGCAATCCACTTCATACTCAGTCATATGAATGAAAAATGACTATGGGGGGTTTCCTTCATAATTCTGATAGCTAAAGGCTACAATCTAGGATAGTTAGTTTACTTTTACTGGGCAGAGAGGAGATTTCAAATTAAAATTATTTATTCCCTGTTGTAATGTTTGATAAATAAATACATAGTATAAATTATAATCAGCTTAAGTATAATTTATCATATCTTTATGGTGAAAACATCTAATCTCCTTGTCTTAGGATGACTTTCGTCATTGTAGTAAAACACTGGCCAAAACAGCTTGGAGGGGAAAAGTTTATTTGGCATCCAGTTTATAGAACATCATAGAGGGAATACAAGGCAGGAATTAAAAGCAGAAACCTTGAGGCACCAACTGAAGCAGAGACCATGAAGGAATCCCATTGCTTACTGCCTTGTTCCAATGCTGAAGATCAGCTAGCTTTCTTACAGCCTAGGCCTATCTGCCTAGGGACAGTATCAACCGAAGTAGGCTGAGTCATCCTACATCAACTTATATGAAATAGTTCAGTAATTTTAGGTTCTACATATGAGTATACTCTTTGGGTACTTACTTTTCTGTACTCAGTTTAACTTCACTTAAGAGTCTCCAATGTCACTGAAAGTTGTATAAAGGATAGGATTTTCTTCTTCTCTGTAAAATATAGGTATTGCACTATATTCTTTCTACATTGTCTTTAATGACTATTTGAATTGTTCCTGTTTCTTAGCTATTGAAATAGTTCTGTAATAAACATGGGCAAACTGGGCTTGCCTAAAAGGGGGGCTGGAAATGAAAAAGATGGAAGAGAGAAGAATGAAACCAATACAAGACAAGTTTAATATTCAGCACTGCATTTATATAGGGAGAGCCCACAGACCCATCCTTTGTTTCAGCTGGACTATGTTGCAAAGCAAGGTCAGTGGGCAGTCTATTTTTCTAAGTTTCTATAGGAAGTTGCATGTGCAAATAAGGTGGATGACTCCACCTAGGTTGTTAAGGTCCAATGCTTAATGTCTATTCAGCCTACTCAAGGCTGGAAAAAACCTGCTCAAGGCTGGGAAGGGCACAAAGGACAACATTTAATTGGGACTGGCTTACAGGTTCAGAGGTTCAGTCCATTGTCATCAAGGCAGTAATATGGCAGCATACAGGCAGGCTTGGTGCAGGCAGAGCTGAGAGTTCTACATATTCATCTGAAGGCTGTTAGTGGAAGACTCACTTCTGGGCAGCTAGGATAAGAATCTTAAAGCACACAGGAACACACCTACTCCAACAAGGCCATACCTCCAAACAGTGCCACTCCCTGGGCCAAGCATAAAAGACATAGGGGTACACTTTCACCCTTCTGCCTATGGATACCAGTTTTCCCAGAGTCACGTAATAAAAGCAAGCTCCTTCTTCCGTCCCTGTTCTGAGCACAAACACCTACATGGCACCTCGCCACAAAGCCAAGCCAGCAGCTCTTTCTTCCAATTTGGGGTTAGGAATTCTAAGAGCAAGAATACCAAAAGGGAGTGTGACATAATCCTGCATTTCATGGCCTTGTGTCAAAATTTATGGATCATGAATATATTTTCATTTTTCCCAAAAAGAAAAGAATTTTAATCCACTGCTGATGGTTGTGTTGCTGAAGAATTTACAACCATACTTAAATGTTTGTCACAGTCTTTTTCTCATCTTCACTGTATGACTATATGCAGACATTATACTTTTTATTTTAAAACATCATAAATTTTGTGTGGGCATGCTTGGAGAGGGTACAGAGGTTTGTATTTGTGGATGCTTGTGTGTGAAGGCCAAAGAACAACCTCAGGTACCATTCACCAGGTGGCATCCATCTTCTTCTTTTGAGAAAGAGTTCCTCTCGTTTGGGTGGAATTGGCTATGTAGACTAAATTAGCTGGCTAGTGACACTCATGGATCTTCTCTGTCTCATTTTTCCCCGGTGTTGTGATTACAAATGTGGACCAACATTCTTAGCTTCTTATAAAGGTGAGTTGACTAGCTTAAACTCAGCTTCTCATGCTTACAAAGCAAACAATTTACAGAGTAAGATAGCTTCTCAGCCCAAAAGTTTATAAAATAAAGTTAAATTGGAAAAAAGGGGGGGAAAAACAAAGAAGAAAATTAGAATTTTAGGATGATTTTAACTTAAGTACTAATAACATACCACAGAAGCATAGCTATCTTCAGACAACCACAACAGAACACTAATTAAGAAATGGAATGTCAGTGAGGTAAAAAATGTGAAAACATAAGAAAATGTCAGTTAGATCAGTATGTATGAGAAATTATCCAAGCAGGGTGATGATATTTTATAAAATTTCTGAAACCAGAGAAAGGGTTATCACTTGGTTCACTGCCATCTTTCCTAAGTCCCATACTAATTTTAGATATCTTAAGAAGGAAGCAAACATGTGCTGTTCTTTCTGATTGACTTCAGACAGGGAAGTAAAGAGTAAAGATTATGAAGGAATGATTTCAAGCTCTGACAAACATACTCTTTGTGTATTTCTCCATCATAAAAAGTGTTAATGGAACACTGAAAAAATCCATCTAGAGGCATTCTTGTTCTCAAAAATTCTATTTATAGCTTAAAGTACTCAATGATTATATGAGTATATAATGATGCAACAAAGAATTAGAGACAAAACTGTTTGTGACAAAATTCTCTATAATCAGTTTCTAGAGTCTCTGTCTCAAAAGAATGACCAGCAGTGGTTCAAAAGGGTCTAAGAATTCCTGTCCATCCAATGTCCCAGAAAATGCCAGAATCAACTTGATCACCTGCTTGAATGGCAGGTAGTTCAGTGATTTTAGGTCATTTGTTTTAACAACCCACTAACACACATTGCTTTAAGAATATGGCAAATAATTTTAGTACAATGGTACTACTTAAATATGTTGTGTTTTAGAGGCATAGATTTGCTGCAAATGCATTTTATGGTTTAAGAAAAAAAATTGTAGAAAACAAGATCACTCTAAAACAAGATCATTCTAAAATCAAGACCACCTCCTTTAATGTCACAAACTTTAATGTGTCTTTTTTGTCATTTTTCAATACTTTTTTTTTTACTAAGGACTTTGTAGATACAAAGATGAATAAACAGTCATTTCTTTGAAAACCCAGAGGATAATATGAAAACGAGATATTGATATTAACAAAAAACTATAATAAAGACAAAAGGCAGTAAGTACCACCTGCCATTATTTAAGCAACTACATCTAACTGTAGTGCATTTGTAAACTGACATCATGACAAGCACTACTTCCAATTTTCCAATTTTTAACAATAAATAGCTGTTCGTATCACACTTTGAGTCCTAATGTGTGTTTTCTGTAACTGAAATCAGTATCCAAAGCCTGAAAAATGTTTTTTTGTGTCAGAGGTATAAACATCTGGGAAATGTAGTTTAGATGTTGAAAAATGGATATTTTGTTGGCTTAGGGAAAAATGGGAATGAGCATTTGAAAATAGGAACAATTGAGTGCAATTGGGATGAAATGATGCAGAAAATCGAGTATGCTGTGGTTTCTATAACCAACCAAAATGTACAAGAAAATGATAGAGTTCTTCACAGAAGGTGTTTATATTAAAGACACAAACATTACTTAGTGTCTGAAAGGTGCTAGGCACTACATTGTGTATTTCCCACTGCATATTATAGATGAGCTTTCACAGTAACACTATATAGTGAGTATTGTCATAAATCAGAGCCAGAAATTGGGGAGGGGTTTTAGTTAAACAACTTCTGAGGACAAAACCTGGCAAACAATTCAGTGTGGGAATAGACAGAGTCAGCTAATGACAGAACAAATATATGCATGGATTTAGAAATATGACAACATCTTGAATAGTTGGTTTATTAAAGCTAACTAAATAATAAATTACCAAATGTAAGAAGGATGAGCTACCATCAAATGTGCAAATTGAAGATCCACATAGTATATTGTTAGACAGCACCCTTCCTAGGAGGGTGAGCAAAACTCACACACAGTAGTCACAGCACAGTCTTAATAAATCCATTCTTCATAGGGAAAGAACAAAGCATTGTGGGTGGAATTAACTTAAACAATGTATACCACATACCTAGAAGGTTTCATGTAGTCAATAACTTTATCACATTTGTTCTCCTGCTTAAAGAAGGCCATAATAACCCCAGAAGGCAGTGTTCTTTATTGTTTTAATCTCTTAAATTCTTATTAAAAGCAGAGAATTATTTAACTACTTCTAAAGTAAAATTTCCCAAGAAGGTTAACTAAGAAGAAACCTTTCTATTTCCAACTAGAGCAAAATGATTCTACTAACTTAAAAACATCACTCAATAATATAAACCTTCATGCTTTTACCCACATTAATTATCCTCCAGTGAAACTGAAAAAAAGTATTACCCACTTCTGCAGTTTTTGAACCATAATAGATAGGAACTGTCCTGGAAAGACATGTCCACTGGTACAATAGCATAGAGAACATCATGGGAGTAACCAACCACTTTCTGATTGGATTGAAGTTTCTCTCAATAGGATAAATACTGTACTGGAAAGCATTATCAAGCAAAGAACAGATGACTAGAGAGGTCGTAGGCCCTCGGAGAGAAATTACTGCTGTTATTTTGCTAAATGAATACAGTACTAAACTGACTCCTAATGTCTTGGCAGTAAACCTATAAACATCTCTCAGCCCTCAATGTGAGAAGCTTCTGTTTGCAGTAGATGGTGATTAACACAAAGATCCACAACTTGCAAAAACACAAAAGTAAGAGAAATAACATGCTCAGTCTTAAAGACAGTGTCTGTATTTCATTCTTTCTTCCCAAGGTTCAAAGTGACATACAGAAGGTAGTGGAAAGAACATAAGAGCCAGAGGTGGTGGGTGACTACAAGGAAACAGTGCCTTCTGGACATAGCAGAGCAGTTGGGCACATAAGCTCATAGAAGTTGCTATAGTGTACACACATGTGAACAAGTTGAAGCCATACTAAATCCACTAATGGAGAGGGGCAACATCTTCTAGCCACAGAGCTATTGGAATTTCTTAGCTGCGGAAAGAGGGAAAGACAATTTTCTCTAAAAATATAGACCCTGGGAAACCTACTTCTCCTCAGTTGAAGACCATATATTCAAGAATGTTTTGACAACATAAACTCACTTTGATAGAAAAATGAAAAGTGAAGCACAAAATTAGGTAGATATGGAATGGGGGTTGATCTTGGGAAAAATTGTGAGAGAAGTTAAGAATGATCAAAATTTACTCGACAAAATTGTTAAAGAACTAATGAAATTTAGAAAGAAAAACAAATAAAGGCAAAGTATAAACTAAAAGAAATAATCTTTAAAAATTGATCTTCCTCATTAAGTTTTTAAAATGTTCATGTATAAGTGAAGGCATCCTGAGAAGATTCATCTGACAATCTAGGATAAAAAAGAAAAACAAAAAGAACAGATATACCACACTCCTTCAGCTCCATTCGGTAATAGTGTTTTCAAATTACATTGTTCTCACCTGGCAAGGAGGAAGACACCAGGCTGGCCACCCTCTCTCAGATATATGTGTTTGTCTGTATGGGGTATTTTAAACGTGAGCGGCAAAAGAGTTGTTATACCAACCACTGTTATTCCAGTAAAACTTAAGCCTTCTGTATCGCTGATACCAGCTGTTTCTGTTAAGAGAGAAACTGTAATCATTTTCTTTAATTTTTACATGAATTTGTGGATCTGGTAGGTTCATTATCCTTTTGCTCAATCTATGAACATGACCTTCAGATCTTATTTTTAAATTTTAAACTGAAATATGTTTTTTAAGAACTCTGCAATCTAAAATAGAAATTATGTAAGAAGCACCATGGGGAAAATAAGGTGCAAACACCTATGTAGCTATGTTATCATTAGTCAGTATATGTCTTTGATTTTGAAAATCAAGCAAGTATGCAATGTTATTATGACAGAGAGCCAGCACAGGCAATTCATTTTAGCCAAATATCTACTGAAAAAGCATGATCACTATCTAAAAGAAACTCATTATGACATATTGGTTCTAAATTAAAGTTGGATTCTGGGATGCCTAAGCCAGTGACTCCCTTCTTTCTGTAGCCATGTCCTTCTGTTAATTGCCATCAGAATTTGAACAACCAGTAGAGTGATAATTCCATGGGTCCTGAAGGTTATTAGAAGTCCATAATTATTGACTAAGTCACAGAAGAAGTGAGGGTCATAAGATCTTTTTGCAGTCATCTTCTGGAGAGAGTCTACTTGTTCTTTTTGTTGCTGTTGTTTGCTTGTTTGTTTTGAATGTCTTTAATTTTTTGACATTATAATTATAGAATTCTGCCCTTCCCTTTCTTCCTACCAACCCTCTCATGTACCACCCACTTGCTTTCTTCAAATTTACTGCCTTTTTAATTGCTACATGCATGTCTCTGTCTCACATGTGCTGTGTGTATATGTGTGTGTATGTTTCTAAATACATAAATTCAACCTGCTCATTCTGTATATTACTTACATGTATTACTTACATACTGTATATTACTTACATGTATTCAGAGTAGATCCTTTGGCATTGGAAATCCAACTGGTATGCTCTTCCTGAGGAAGACTACTTTTCTCAGTCTCAGTATTCCTTAGTTGTTTGTAAAATGTTGAATTAGTTGTATTCCTTAGTTGTTCACTTAGGGTTAAAACCTTGTGAGCATATTCTTATTTTCACATTGAAAGACTATTTGTGTCATCTTTGTTCAGGTCCTGGTTAGGCAGCCATATTGGTGAGACTTCATGGGTGTCATTGCTGACATTTCTCTTTTTTATCATTTTTTATTGGTTATTTTATTTACATTTCAAATGTTATACCCCCTTCCAGTTTCCCCTCCACAAAATCCCCTATCCCCTTCCAGTCCCCCTGCCTTTATGAGGGAGCTCCCTCACCTGTCAGCCCACCCCTACCTCAGCACCCTAATATTTCCCTACCATTGGCCATCGAGCCTCCACAAGGCCAAGGGGCTCCCCTCCCAGTGATGCTCAATAAGGCTACATATGCAGCTGGAGCCATGGATCCCTCCATGTGTATTCTTTTGTTGTGGTCTAGTCCTTGGGAGCTCTGGTGGAGGGGGTCTGGTTGGTTGATATTGTTGTTCTTCCTATGGGGTTACAAGTACCTTCAGCCCCCAGAGTCCTTGCCCTAACTTCTCCCATTGGGGTCCCCACGCTCAGTCTGATGGTTGGCTATGAGCATCTGCATCCGTATTGGTCAGGCTCTAGGCAAAGCCTCTCAGGGACAGCTATACCAGGGTCCTGTCACATTGCTGGCATTTCTAGAAGACACAATCTCACAGCAAATGCTACCAGTCTTCTGACTCTTATAATCTTCCTACCCTGTCTTCTGCAGTGATCCATGAGCTTAAGGGATATTGTAATGGTTAGATATATTGTCATGGTTAGAAAATTGCTTAAGGAAGACCCCAGACTCAGATAGAATGCAAAAACAAAGAGCCTTTATTCTGCAGAAACAACCAGCATTTAGGGGTCAATCATTTCCTAAAACAGTGACCCCAAACAAAGGCATGCAGGTACTCTCTCTCTCGAAGGATTAAGCAATCTAAAATTTCATTGGTGGGTGGGTCATAGGTGGTCAGTGGTCTGCATTTCTATGTCATGAACATTTAACTATATGATGAAGTAGGGCTGCCCAGAACAGATGGTCCATTCTGAGATAAGATATTTCCCAACTTTTGTAGTGACCATAGGCTGTTATTTGGAAAGGCACTTTATGATCTTATTCTGGATTTTATTGTCTGTCCCTAGACCTTGAGTCTATGGCTTAGTTTCTGGAACATATGATCTATTCCTGAAGCTGATGCCTTATGGCCTTTATTGAAATCAGGCTTGATCCTTAAATGGAGATAAACGGGGTCTTTAAATGGAGAAAATGGGGTTTATGTTGCTCTTCAATATCAGTCAACCCATGTTTCTGCATTATGATTGGTTGTGGTTATCAGTAATGGTCTCTGTCATGAAGAGAAGTTTCCTTAATGAGGTGGTGAGGACTATACTTATTTGTAGGTATAAAGATAAATATTTCTAATATTATTAGGTATTATTTTGATTCAGTCAAATGTCAGTACTAGATTTTCATTTAAGAAATGACTTCATTTGCTCTGAGCAGTTGACTTGGTTTCCAGTTCCAGCCATAATTTCTAATTGAGTGGGTTAAAACAATCAGAGAGATGTTTGTTACAGTCAAGGTATGTGTGCCTCTACCACACCCTTGGGTCATTGCTGCTCTATTCACAATAACTAGGGTATGCAAACAACTTAAATAGCCTTCAACTTGTGAAAGGCTAATAAAATGGGGTATTGGCAAACTATAAAATACTATTCTGCTCTTAAGAAAAAAAAATGGATTGTAAAAACTGTAGGTAAATTAAACCAAAAAAAAAAATCACATTAAGGGAGGTAACCCAGATCTAGGACAAATATCTTATGGTCTCTCTCATCTGTGGCTCCTAATCACAAATCATCAGACATGCGTACATAACCTACCTGCTGTCTCGATCTTCTCTTTTTAAATGACTGCTGCTGAACAACGGAAGGCTTTTTCTTCAGTTTACATCAATAGAAATTATAAAGACTATTCTCATGATTAAGATTGTTTACTTATTTTCCCAATTTAGTAATGTCTTAGGGATTTTGTTGCTTTGCTGACACACACTGACCAATAGCACCTTGGGGAGTAAAGGATTTATTTCATCCTACAACTTTCAGGTCACAGGCTACATTGAAGAAAGTAAGAACAGGAATGTAAGGCAGGAATTTAGAGACAAGCAGAAGCCATGAAGGAACTCTGATTACTGGCTAGCTCTTTACGGCTTAATCAGCCTGATTTTTTATATATTCCAGGACCAACTGCCTAGGGACATGACAGCCCACAAGTGGCTGGGCCTTCCCACATGAATCATTAATCAAGAAAATGCCACGTATACTTTCCCACACGCCAATCTGGAAGGGCATTTTCTCACTTGAAATTCCTCTTCCCAGATAACGAGCTTGTTTCACATTAACAAAAAATTTATCCAAGACAAGTAATTTCTTGTGAAAATGAGAATTAGGTTCCAATACTGAAAATCTTCCAAGCTCTCACATGCTGTTTGACAAAAAAAAGAAAAAGAAAAAAAAAAGCCAAAAGATTGCTTACTAAAATTTTCAAAGAGAAGCAAAAGACTACATATATAGTGATTGTTTAAACCTTGCTGGGTTTTGACAGATATGATGGTAATCTACATTAAATTTGTTTAAGGCAATTTATTAGCTTGGGACTCAAAATCAATATTAACTGCTTAGGTTTTAAATTTTGTTTCTTTTGCTTTCTCATCTGATCATCAAATTCCCACAGGCTTCTCTGTTAGTTTTATAATACCGATAATTTTACCTGCCATGGTGTCAGTTACCCACAGTCAATCATAGCCTGAAAATATTAAATGCAATTTACAGAAATATTAAATAAGTTTAAAATAATGTTAGTAAAGTATATAGTATTGTGCATATAGTAAGTTAAATTGCAGATATATATGCTCTAATTTGCAGTAAATGGTTTTATCAAAGTATATTTAGTAAAGCATATTGCAATTTTTCTATTTAATGGTTTGTAACTACTGCTAATCTCTTATTATGACTCATTTACAAATGAAACTTTATAAAAGTGGTTTCAGAACCTTACAGAAGGGGTAATAAATTACAACATTTCCTCCAGCTCTGTTAAATAATATGGGGATGCACGTGGAGAAAAGACACAAAATTCTTCTAACCATCTAGTGGAAACATTGGTAAATCTCATCAGCCTATGACCCCTGCTTCACTGCTGCACTACTACAGAACAAGGATGCAGTGTGCGACAACAATGCTGTAAAAGATGCAAGGGGGTCCTTGAGAATGTTTTGTGCCAGCATCTTTGAGGTTGCTCACCAAACGCTAAAGATCAGACTTTCTGATCAAGGGGTAATGGGAGTTACAGGTGTATTCTGACTGAGATGAAAAGCAGAGTTGCCTCTAATCCCTCTTGAGCACACCTGGATTTACAATAGGACCACAGTAGAAGCTGTTTCTCTCATAGTAAGAATGCACTCTAAATACCAAGGAATAAAAGTTTTATATAAGATTTATCAAAAACCAGTGGGATATTTGTAATTAACTAAGAAGAATCACTTGAATTTTCCCATGAAGGAGAGAAATGCCAAGATTAGTTGTCATTTCCATTTTTTACAGATAAAGGGAATTCTAATTGCTGTAACAATGTATTTGAAAACTGTATACAAATGTTGGTACCCATCATACATAAAAGTTCGTGTATTATGTCTGCTACAAACATTACTTATAGTATGTGCCCACCACTTAACACACAAAGTAAATACTGACTTAGGTCCTGTAGATCAAAGGACAGTTGTCTATGGGAAGCATTTTAGCTGGCATGTTAGCAGGATGCTAAGCTTGTGATTCTCTGTATTTGCCTAAAAGAGTGTCAAATACACCGCAAATACAAAAAGAATTTATAAAAATAATGGGGAAAATAGCCTGAAAACAACCATTGAGCATAGAGCCGGTAGAATTGTTAGACAGAAAAAAAATGTTCCTTGATCTTCTACCATTTCTGCTGTTCATTTTTCTATAACTTAGAAAACTGTCAGAGAACACTAGGATCTGTTGAAAAGACAGAGAAAGGTGGTAAAGTATGAAAAACATCAGAAATGCTCGTTCAATTCTGGGGTGAGTCACCATCATACAGTAACCACTTAAAAAACTAGCTTTCCACTATGTATTGTCAGTTCCCCAACTCCAAAGATTGACACCTATGAGCACCATTAGCACATAGAGCGGACTGAGGAGTAAGTGCATCGCCCTTTTCTCACAACAGTGCCGTGGAGGAACGGCCCGGTGCTGCAGTCTGTTCTTTCCTCAGGTGTTTCCTCCTCCACACGCTGCTTGGTGTTTAAATGATGTCATTTGCTCTGAAAGCATTTGGTAAATGTTCTTCGAGTCTAGAAGGCTGCAATTTAACAAATGGCTTTCTCACACAAAGTAGAAGTATGATACAGAATGATTGACAACTGTGCCAACATTTGAAAAACAGCAAAGAGCTCTAAATATCCAGGAGCTGAGACCAGTACCAGAGTTATCAGCACTGGAAATTGTGGTTTATGTTGGCAATATAGAATATCTCTCCTTTTATTATACTTCTTATGAAGATTTTCTAACCTGTCATTAAACAAACTTGCCAAGAGAATGGGTCTCAAAGAACCCTGTGTTAAGATAACAATAGAATCAAAATAAATTATGGTCAGATAATAGTTTACTACTGCTTGACAAAAGACTCGGGTTCTAAAACTCAACAAACACAAAGCCACAGCCAAGATGTTTATTTAGGAGTGAAGCCTTCTATTACAATAGTTTTGTTTCTGTTATAGTTGGAATATTACAGGATTAAAATTATGCTGTCTAATTCCAGACATACTCAGCTAAAGAAAACTCAGCCACAGTGCACCTTAGCATACTTATCACCTGTCCACAGACCTACTGAAGTCCTTTCCCAGTCTTTCTCCAGTTCCATTCCCAGGACTCTCTAAAATAGGACTTTAGTTGCTGACATTGTGGGAAAATAATCTGAACTGGTATTTGTCACTATCATATTTTGAAAAGTCTTCTTCGAAGCTGAAATCCCATGCCTGACTCCTCAGGACTAGCTTGCTTAGAAATGTCATTAAAAATGACTAAAGGCCACCTTCATTTCCATTGCTATGGATGTTTTTGTGTACTTCTATATAGTCCCAGGTTTGTTGCTGTATGGAGGGGTGTAAATATACTATCTTGTTAAAGCTGGGATCATGTTCTCACTGTCATGACTAGACATGACATACTAGCTATACTAGAATTGCCTCCTCACTCTCTCTTTTTTCTCTCCTCTAGTCCACCTGCCAATGGAAATGTTACTGCTTGCTTTCAACAAGCCCACCAAGAGGATCCGCCCAGCTGTTTCTTTTTTGTCTCTTCAGTTCTTATAATCTTAAGAGCAAGTCTTTATTGAAGGGCTCCTGGGTGAATGGAACTTCTCTCCATTAATGTTGTACTTAGTCCCAGTATGTCAGCAACACCACACTTCCAAGCCATCCAATTTTCAATAGACTTTTATAGCATTATTAGGAGTTAAGTACCACATAAGATCAGAGTGATCTGAATATGAATGAGGCAGAGATTAAGACAGAAAGACACTTACCATCAAGCTGCCTAGACAGACAATCAGACAAATTAACACAACACAACTATTCCAGGGAGTACTGGATTAAAAAGAAGCCAAGTCTCTAGACTTGGCATTTAGATCCTGATAAAGATGTTCTTACAGAGAGCAGTTGAAAAAAGAAAATGAAGCCACATTACAATTGTAATAATTCAGAGATTATTATAGGAGACAATGAACCATTTTGTTTTAAAAAATTTATGGAAATTAGTAAACATTGAATAGTAGTTACTAGGATTTCAGGTGTCAAGAGAATGTTTATATCTCCCTGTAAAATATGAGTGAGTTTTTATCTATTTATGGGCTATACTGAAGAAAAGTTATGCCTTGGCTCACAGAGGTTTGATTTGTAAAGTTTTAAAGTCAACTTTTAAAATGAAAATATAACCAAGGAGAATAGGCTCTTAGTAAAATCTGTCAGTTGTCAGTTAACACCTTAGCAGGGCACAGGATGCTGTGAGATGCCAAGAACAGACAGGAGAACGCTGCTCCTGAAGAGATGGGAGAGCACCCAATATCCGCTGCTTCACAGTTGCGCCTGGGAGTCAGCCAGAGAATCCCAGCTGGTCCTGCTTTGACAATCTCCCTCTCCTCCAATCTCCTGGAAGAGAGAAACACAAACAGGTCTCTGCACATTACCCTGCTCTCACTGAAGATCAGTGTGCAAGTAAATAAGGATACAGATTACAGAAGCAAACTGAGAGTTACATAAGTGTACATTTAATAATCCAAAAGAACACATCTTCGTGTAATGTGGTTTCAATAAAAGGGGAGGCCACCCTCCATCTTTATTCCTACCCTATACATCTCTTCAACCTCTCTCCCACTCTTCCCTCCCAAACAAGCCTTCAGTGTTACTTAAATTATGGGTATTATGAGGAACTTTTCATATTTGTTCTACATGTTTATATACCTATATTTAAACAAAACACATACATGTAATCCAGTTGTCTATGTCCATAGACTAAGACACACTCCGGACCAGTAATCAGATTTGGGGGTTTTCCACAAATCCTTAATAATAGAAATAATAATGAGGTCGACTGCTCCTGCTATTAATAATAATAGCTAACATGTACTAAATATTCACGATGTTTGAAATAGGATAGGAAGCACTTTATCATTAGTTTAGCTTTAGAAGTAATAATTATTTAAATGCGTTATTATAATTAGAAGAGAAAAAACAAATAAAAGATTTTGAAATGAATCCTCTTAATCTTCAAGCCCTTCTTTGACATGGCCATTGGTCTCAGGGAGATACCCTTGTAGGCATGTCCTCAATGTACCTATAAGAACATGCAAAACCCAAATTTTCTCGTTAACTCTTGTCTCACATTTTTCAAGTTTGCCATTCAGATCTCTCCATTTCCTGCCTGAAAAACTCTTTAACCTTTTTAACATGTGCATAGAAAGCATGCTAATCTATCCTGTAGTCATATTCATATCACAGGTCAGCCAGCAAGTTGTGATGTTTCTTCTAATGACCACAGGAGACAGACCACCCAGCTTTTCCCCCTTGCTGGTAAATGTTTTCTTCTCCTATATACTCACATTGTATTCCCCGACATGTGTCTCTGTGCTTAGATTTTCTCTTTAACAGGTTTTGTTTTTTCACAAAATGAGGATGTTACTCATATTAGAAAAATATTGAACTCTTAAGGACCTCACACTTTGATTTACTATCTCTTTGACCCTTACCTGAAAAATATGGGTATATTCTGACATCCTTGGTACTAGAATTGCACATGGTAATAGGGGCAGAGATTCAGTTCATGATACCATCTGAGCTGCATAGTAGCAACCTTAGGACAGAAGGAGAAATGAGAAGAATACCATAGTGACCACCACTTAAGGTAATATCCAACCTGGATGGAAGTTTAAGCAAGAGACAACTAGACCAAATATTTCAAGGAAACACCAATGAAATACATCATCTTGACTTCCTAATTTTAAGCCCATTAGGTAATTTTTTAAAAATAGATTTTTTTTATTTTATTAGACATTTTCTTTATTTACATGTCATATGATA
>NW_022196897.1:35390523-35394411 GCF_008632895.1 Mastomys coucha
CAAACTCCTGTACCTTCCCCCTTCCCCCTGCTCCTCACCCTACCCTTTCCTACTTATTGGCCCTGGCATTCCCCTACACTGGGGCATAGAACCTTCACAGGGCCAAGGGCCTCTCCTCCTATTGATGACCGACTTGGCCATCCTCTACTATACATATGCTGCTGGAGCAATTAGTCCCACCATGTGGACACTTCATTCCTGCTTAAAAGGGGGAACAAAATACCCATGGAAGGAGTTGCAGAGACTAACTATGGAGCAGAGACTGAAGGAAGGACAATCCAGCCTGATATAGCTGACTCCTGAGAGGCTATGACAGTACCTGACAAATACAGAAGTAGAGGCTCACAGCAATCCATTGAACTGAGTACATGGTCCCCAATGAAGGAGCTAGAGAAAGAACACAAGGAGCTGAAGGGTTTGCAGCCCCTTAGGATAAACAACAATATGAACTAACTAGTACCTTCAGAGCTCCCAGGGACTAAACCACCAACCAAAAAAATTGATTTTAATGGATGGTTTAAAGCTTAAGAAAATATATTCATGTTATTTTCATTTAGAATAATGTTATTTAAGTGTATAAAAATTTATGTTAGAGTGTAGATTTCTGGTATAAACTATTGAATTTAGTGATGGAATTTAATATCTCCATTAAAGCAAAACCAGCATAATGTACCCAGGTGACTTCTGTCTTGAGAAGGCACACCATCTTTGTGACAGCCTTCCAAGCAGTGTTGGCCCAAACCAGTGACAGATAACCTCACACAGACCAGATTCTCCTGCAGAGTGTCATAGTCAATGACAAGGAAAACGGCTCAATCACAGACTGGAGAGACTAAGGAGACAGATGCCAGGGTGACACAGCATGGTGACCTGGAATGAATCCTGAAAGAGAATTGTCAGAGGCCTACAGAGTTCTCCAAGTTACAATTATCTCTATAAAAGCTGATTATTCAGTTTTGAAAAACTCTGTAAAGTTATGTAAGACATGAATTTAAGGAGGAAACAGGTGAAAGGTCAATGGGAATACTTTTAAACCTACAGAATTTTGTGATATTCAGAGAAGCTCTTCCTGTCCCTCTCCATCAGCTCTTCTCTTTCCCCAGTGGTGCAGGAAATGATGCCTTACTTAGGTCAGACAAACAGAGTATCATGAACTATACCATCAACTTTTTGTTATTCTCATTCAGTTTTTTCTTTAAACTTTTAATCAAGGTTTGATCAGTATAATATATATTTAATATATTTATAAAACTATATATAACTTACATATGTAACTTATTAGAGTTCATTTCGTGCATTTTGTAGTTTCATAATTCTTTGAAGTTATATTTTCTATGAGATTCTTATTAGTAATTGCTCATTTACAGACAAGTTACTGGGTTTTTTTGGAAATTGATATAACATTCATTCAGAAAATTTACTGAAGTCCTGTATCAGAGTCAATGTTTTTTAAATATTTTGTCAGGATGTTCTAAACATAGTTATAAAATTGAAGGTATTATTGTTTTTTTTCTAATACTTATAGCCCTTAAACTTATTTACTTAGATAAGCCCTGAACAATAAGCTAGAATAATGAGTGATAGCTATTGTCCTGATTTTGATACAGCTTCTATTATATAATCATATGGTTTCTTATTATTTTTATTTTCTTTATCATAGGGATGATTTTGAGAATTCCCTTCTTTCTTGAGACACTAGCATGTCCACATTTGAAAATCATATTTGATATACTTCCCACTATTGTGAAAATGCCATATTTAGTTTGAACTCCAAAGCAACGTGTTTATCATGCTTTAATTTGATTTTCTCTGATCCGAACATCAATTTTTCATTAATTTTTTTTTAACTTTTTACCCTGAATTTTCTTACAATATCACTCCATCAACACAGGTAAAATTATTTTGATAGTGATGAATTCTCTAAATGCCTTCATATCTGTGCTTCTCTTTTTAACCTTACGTAAAGAGAAATCACCCTTGAAATTATACTACCTCCCACCTAGTGTTTTGAAGGAAATCTTTGTTTTACACCCTTTCCACATACAAAACGTCTGATGTCACCTCAGGATTTTTGCTTTTATTGACCACACCTTTATACTCAAGAATGTTAGGACTTTCTGTCATTTACATCTGAAATTTCACTAGGAAAAATCTTGGTACCTTCTTTCTTTTTCATCACAAATGCCTACAAATCCGTATATGTATTAATATATCAGCTGATGGTTTAAGTGTTATTTCCCCTCTATCTCTTTTTGTCATTTATATCTGAAATTTCATCAGAGTGGCATTCTAATGCATTAGCTTTACATCTTAATACATCAGCTAGTATCTTGAAGCTACCCTCCCTATTTCTCTTCTAAAACTCTTAAGCCACTGAACTTATTGTACAATTTTCCATGTCTCCTACATTTCTTTTGTGTTTTTAATCTCATTGATCTTTGGCTTATATTCTGAAAGAGTTTCTTACTTCTGTTTTTATTTAACAAATTCACATTTTTGTTATGCCCACTTAGTAATTGTCTTAGTAAATGTTTGTTCAGTGATGCTGTTTAAAAATTGTTTCATAAATTCTTAGCATTTCTGATAAAGAGCAATTTTTGTTGTTGGGTTTGTATATGTTTTTAGCAGAATTGATACATTTTTGTCAATGCTCCAAAAATGTACTGGGCCAACATAAATTTATCCATTTGTTCCCTTGTTTGTTTGTTTGTTTGCTTATCACCTGCACAGAACCTCTTTTATGCTCGCTTCTTCTCTTTTAGTATTTTTATTTGAACAAATGTGGTCTGAAATTGGAGAGCATTATGAATCCCTTGATTGATCTTAAAAATCACACATACACATACACACACACACACACGTGCACACACACACAAACACACGCACAAATATAACTGACTTTTTGCTGTAGCACTAAGTTTATCATGTTTCTGTGGAGGGGAAAGAGAAGGCAAATTCAGAGGTTGTTAATCTAACAATTGTCAATCTGTCATCTCATCAACAGATCAGTTTCCTTTTCCACCCAGCTATTGTAAGTGGATAGAAACTGTCTTAGTTGGATAGCCAGAATTTCCATTCTAGGAATATCTTACATCAGAACTCACAAATGCATTTGGCACTGTAAACAGGACAGGTTACACCCAACAAATAATAGAAGCTGGGAATCTAAGAGGGAGGTCCTGGCAAGCAGTTCTCCAGCATCTTCCATTTCTGTGCTTTTGGAGGTCTAAAGAGAAACTACATATTTGGGAGTTGATTCCATTAATGTGTATATCAGAAATGATTCTGTTGCACTGGTTAACACCCCATCTAGTTTTGTCATGAATATAAACAAATCTGGTTTCTTAACATTGTTGCATGTTATTTTATTAAAAGATGAACAAAACTACATATTCCTACACTTAAAATTATAAATATATTTTGTTATTTTACAGAAGATAATATATTATACCTCAGTTCAGTCGTCTTGGGGTCAGAAGACAGAATGAAGATGGTACAAAACAGACAATAGTGGTCAAAAATTAGAGAGCTATTTTGCTAAGAAATACAAAGACAAGAAATACAGAAATAATAATAAATTTATGTAAGTATGACCTTGAATGCATAGAAAGATAATTTGAGGAAAGAATTAGAATTAAAGCACAGCTTACACAGACAGCTGAAAGGCACCTTCAGACACAAGTAGTATATGATAAATGTACAGGCACATACAACCGGGTGGAGAAGCCAGCCATGTAGATTAAATTAAGAGCTTAGCTGTAACTTCCAGGACGAGACATTTTTCCATTTTTCACTCAATTCGGGGTGCTAGAAAGATCAATACTTGTTTTAATTGTGCTTTAATTCTGCATAGCAAGGCCTTGGAACATTTTTTTCTTTTCTTTTTCT
>NW_022196897.1:35394421-35421763 GCF_008632895.1 Mastomys coucha
CATCAAGTTGGCAAAGTGAAAGAAAATGCAAAAGGAAGCAGAATTTGTCAAAATTAATGAAAATAACACAGTAGTAGAAGTAAGGAATTGCTGAGGCAATTGCCCTGTGGTATTTCCAGATGTTCACCGTGCATCCTACAGTGATCCATCTCATCCCCCATGTGATAGGCAGTTCTCTCAGGGTCTGGTACCCTTCCATCTGCATTCAAGCCAAAGAATGTAGAGGATGTTGTGTCTCTAATGGTTGGGGGAGTATCTATCACTGTCTCCTCTGTGAGTACAACTGTACAACCCTAGTGTTTCTGGTGGCTTCATCCTTATAATTCCTAGGAAGCAAAAAAATTCATATTTCATTTATTTATGGTTGGTGACCCATCAACTGTCAAACGTGAAGAACAAATAAATTACTGTTTGAAACTGTACTCTTTGATAGTGTTATGCATTAGAATTAAATAAGAAAAGTGTGAGACAAAAAAGATACATAAGTTAAAACTTCAACTACAAAAGAAAGCTCCTTTTCTTCTGTTTTAGTGAGATATCAATAGTAAGTGTATTCAATAGACTGTCCCTTATAGATAGTTAGAGAGAAAACCGCAGATTTTCCTGGATCAAATAAATATATTTTTATTTTCTGGCACTTAAAATTGAAAAAATATATATTAGATTTATTTAGTTTTATTTTATGTGTCTGGGTGTTTTGTCTGCAAATTTTTATGTGTTCCGTATATGTGCTTGTTCCCCCACAGAGGTCAGAAGGTGTCAGATCTCTAGAAATTAGCGTTATGGATAGATATAAACCTCATGTAAATGCAAAGAACTGAACCTAAGACTTCTGCAAGAACAGTGAGTGCTCTTAACCACTGAGCCATCTCACAAGCTGCTAGGGTTTTTTGTTTGTTTGTTTGTTTGTTTTTTTGTTGTAGCTTAAACATGATGTTGTGCCATATATCAGCATGCTTTTAATTTTGAAGTTGGAGGCCAGCAAGTCCAAGAACACTCTTGGCTACACAATGAGATCATGTCTCAAAAATCCAAGGGGACCAGTTCAACTGGTAGCATCCCAAAAATATATTTTTAAGAAAGATGAAGAAAACTAAAGATGTTTTATCTAAAAGAAAATCTAAAAATAACATTACAGTGTATTAATTGAATTCTTCTTCACATAAAGATGTCTGGAACTAGACAATCCAGGGACCATTAGCAGCTAAGTCATGCTCAAAGAACTGGGTTTTCTGCTGTTCTGTCCACCTGTCCTCATATGGGACTCTATGAAAACTGCAACACCATTCCATAGCACTGGGTTGCAAAGGGTATGGAAGCTTCCCCTTGTTTACTATTCCTCTTTTAATGAGCTTGCAGAAAGCTTCACCAAATAATTTTTTTCATCTCAGTGGTCATATGTAGACAGATAGATACCTTTCTAGAGGAGTGGATTGGTAACAAATCTAAAGTCTTCATTGTTATACCAAATTATATTTGTTTTCCTTCTTAAGGATAAAAATAGTGATCCATAGGATTAATAAAATCAGATTCAAAATCAATCTAATATGGAACCAGGCTATTTCTCTCAAGCATCAATTTTGCATTTCATGTGAGCTTTAACTCCAAAAAATAATTCACTATCCATAAGATAGACTCCTAAATTACTTAGCATGTATTTAGAACTTAGGAAAGCACTAAAACAGATAAACAAACAAACAAAAATAAAACTAGACAACAAGAATAAACATGGTATAACAATATTACATCTTTGGGGGATCGCATGAAGCATACCAAAAAGGACTTAGTAATGAGACTGAATGTTCAAGACATTGTGAGGGTCATTTGGCCTTTGTCCTTGTCCTTGTCAGGACTTGACTTTGCATATACTGTTCAGGACTTCCATCACCATGCCTGTTACTTTCATTTTGGAGAAGTTTCATCGTTTGCTAGGCTACATACTTAAGTGTTAGGGAAAGAAACGTCTTCTTTCTGAAGAAAAGTGATTTCTGATCCACTTCTCAGTGTCTAACTTAAATTTTCATTCTGACATTCAAATGACAAATGACCCAAATGCTTTCATAGTCTTTCAGGTTAATACAAAGAAAAAAGGTAGATGCTTGTCATCATTCTTATAAGAATTCTTGTCTAGCCTCTGCAGAAGCAACAAAGATCAAATTAGTGATGGTATATCAGCTTTCCATAATTTGGTGTTAATTTGATTTATCCATATATGTTTCATTTTGGGAAAGAAACAGTCCTGTAACAACCAGTATAAGACAGCAGTGACCACTCTATCAGCTTTACAGTACAGCTGCTTACATTTGAGATTTAAGGCATAAGTAAAAGACTGAGAATAAACTATGATAGAGACATGAGGAAGAAATGAACATAAAAATTCCAAAAAATATATAAATATTTAATTCAAATGGCACCACTTTTTGCTTCTAAAAGCAAAATATAAGAGTATATAAGAGCTTGGACCTCTTATTATATTATAAATGATTTTTCACAGGATTGCTCAGGATCAATGGTTCTGAACTTTCTTGAAATTATTAAGATCAGTCGGAGAAGTCTCCAGTTAGGACATTAACACAATAAGTATTCAATAGGATGACGAGTATGAAGAGAAAGAGAGAAGTATGTGGAAACAATTGATATTTGTTCTTATTATCCATTTACATAGCAAAATTTAGTGGTAATTCCTGCTTGGATAATTGTGATATTGTTTATACAAGGAATTAGTCTGGGCTAAGAGCTACAAAGGCAAGCTAAGGCAAGAGGGACAGAAAGAACAGGAAGCGTCTGTAAGGCATATAGCAAAGGATTAATGACTATGAAACACAAAGAAAACCTAGGTATAAAAAGGTTCATTTATAGTGTAGTTTACTATATCGTGGTTTACAATACAAAATCAAGAAACAATATAACTACTTGTAAATAGAAAATGCATTATTAAAATAGAAAATGGTGATATCACAAAAATATAAACAGCTATTAAAGATACAGGAGTTATGTTTGAAACATTTCCATATCTATTACCTATATTAGTAAAACCCTTGAAGAAGAATTATTCTTATTATTCTTATTATTGCAGACTTTAAACAAAATTAGAATATTAGTTTATTATGTATGATATTTATTACACATCTTCAAATTAACTATTATAAACTTGCATAGTCTCATAAATACTAATTTGCCATGATAAGTATCCAGTCAGGGTCCTAAGACTTTTAACCATTTCAATAAAATGAGGTACAGAAGACCCAAGAGTTTTTCATTCTTAGTGAGAAGTTTTCTCAGGTAGAGACTTGACAGGCAATGATTAATCTCTACAGGGAAATTTTGAGAAATAATAAAATACTAAGCATTACCTGCGGCACTCCCTGATAGTTGTTAGGACAACAGCCAACTGAGCATTCCTGCCCCACCACTCCCAATTATCAGATTACCAGGCCTGTTGCCATAGGTTTGCAGGCACTGCCCATGTCCTTTGCTTCACATATCAAGAGACTAATCAGACATGACAAAAGCACAGTAAATTCAGAATATCTGAGTGAGTGAACGAGGAACTGATGAACAGGAGAAAAGAATAATCTTACTCTTTGTCCCTGATGATTTATAGTTCAGCAAAGGCCCTATTTGCACATAAAGAAACGATTTTAAACTTAAGATAGCCTTATAAGTCAAGAGTGGGATTAATCCTGAAATTAGCATGCTGGTCCTCCAATGACTAATAAGTATTAACAAAGGGAAAAGATCAGCTTTAGTAGTGGCTCCTTCCTGGAGCAGTGATGACTCCATCCCTAACATGTAGATAGTCCCTTGCACATATCTTAGGGAATATGTAAAGCAGTAACTATGGTTGCCCCCTACCCCACTCCAGATTTCCTTCCCACTAAAGGACCCAAAGCTATGTCAAGGTCTCATTCTCTTGGTCTTTAAGATTCTGCTGATTAAAAAGTCCTGCTGTTTAGTGGGAAAGAAGAATTTCTCACTGACCAGTGATGATCTTGCTTTCTGCAAACATAATTTTTCACTCTATAAGAAAGAGAAAATTAAGAGACAGTTCTACAACCACACAAAAACTCCACGATTGTAATACAGCCTGTTTATGATGTATTTATTTGGGTAGGAGGATGACATTACACAATTAAGAAGTGACTCCTTTGTGAATATTTAGAAGCAAGAAAATCTAAGTTATGAATGTCTCAAAACAAATGTCATAATACATACAAACAACTAGCTAGGGAATCAAAATAAAAATCTTGTTCTCTTTTGTGTCCCCTTTAGTTCCTATTGACATACACAACATATGCACTTTAGTAAGGATGTCTTTGTCACACAAGCATACCTTTACTCTCCTTACTCTAGTCAGCTCATCATTCCTCTGAAAATTCATGCACACATGCACACACTTTATTAAATATTTCCTTCCAAAACCACCAATGCACTCTAGTCAAACCTTGGGAACAGCTTTGAGTCTTCTTTGTCAGTATGATCTGTCTCCTTTACCCTTATTAAATGTGTCCCTTTCCTTGGCATCCACAGACCCACAGTCTCCCTTTAAAATTCAAGACTATTTCATTCCTTTCCAGCCTCCCCCTTTTTGTGTCTGGTTTCTAAACGTTGTGGCTCAGTATTCTACTTAGATGTTTGTTACTGATTTATCTTATTTGATGTTTGTCCCAGGATAATTTCTTGTAATCTTGTGTTTTTGCAAAACTATCTACATGTTTAAAAGTTCTAATATTTTAAACACCCACCCCAAATATCTGTGCTGCATTCATTAGATGGCTTAATTGACATCAAATTGAATGTTTAATGTATATCTTAAGTATACAACATGTTTTTTATTTTACTAAATATGTTCTACAGGTTTTCTCATCTTAGTTATGGCAACTTAATCTTATTTGCTATGGCCAACAAAGTTAGATTTATTCTTGATCTCTTTTTACCTTATATTAACTCCATTCTACCAGGGATGATAGTTTGTGATAACTTCAAAATTTACCCAAATATATCCACATTTCAACACTTCTTCAGCATTTCCACTGCTTCCCTCTTGATCTAAACCTTCACTAGCTGTCACCTAGATAGCTAATTCAATCTGGCTTTCCAAACTGTCTTGCTGGTTTCATTCTTAGTTCTCCACTTCTCTACTGTGATCTTTTAAACCTAAGTCAGTTTGTGGTATCTTGATACAAATAATATGACATCTCTCAGCAGATTATAACTGATAAGTTAATCTAATATCTAAAATTTACTTGCACTAAGGGATTAATGAGAGAAAACAAAGAGCACATAATATGCACATAACTACTGTAGCATCACCATGGACTATGTGCCAATTCTGAAATCTCATTTTTATGAATTGTTATCTCTTTACTGATTTCTAAATGTTGGAGAAATCTAGGTTCTGGAAATTTTGTCATCTAAAATTTTTATGCTGAAATCCTGGCTCTCAAGATGTGAGTATTAACTCAGGGCCCTGTAGGAGTCAGTTAGTTTACATATGAAAATCCACACAACTAAGAATTTATCTCTTGCTCTTCAACCAGTTTTTTTTTTTTTTTTTTTTTTTTGAGACAGGGTTTTTCTGTGTAGCTCTGGCTGTCCTGGAACTCACTTTGTAGACCAGGCTGGCCTCAAACTCAGAAATCTGCCTGCCTCTGCCTCCCAAGTGCTGGGATTAAAGGCGTGCACCACCACTGCCTGGCTTTTCAACCATTTATAAAACCAAAGATGATTGTTATGAACCAGAAAGCCTTTCCTCATAAAACACTCTGTAGCTGTATTTACTCTGGACTCTGTGGTCTCTTAAGCTGTCAGAGTAAGATTCTGTTGTTTGTAATCTACTCAGTTTGGTAGTGTTGTGTTAAAGGATGCCATGTGGACTAACACAGATGATGAGATGCAAATTTCTCTAAGATGCCATTTGAAGAAATCATAGACCAACAGGGGCTATGGCAATTGCCAAGGAAAATGGCTTTCAGTCTCAGGAATACATGCAGCATGCCTTGGGGTTCCACAAGCAAGGGAATATTAAGCCTAACTTAATGGTACTCAGCCTCTATTCCTTACAATACTGCTAGGCCACTCAGGACACATTAGAAATTCTGTGTACAGGTTTCTGTACTTAGTGTCAGGTACCCTGTGACTTTGTCTGTTACTATTCTAGAACCTTCATGACTTCTCATACCAGTCTTTTGTATTATGCTGCATTTGTTTTTGTGATTTCTGGCATCCATATGTTTTAGCCCTCCAATGATTTCTATTTCATATATAGTATTACCTTGTACTCAGCAAATCAACAGCCTTGGATATGAGATATGCTCTATTCTCAGCTCTGCAGATGTCAGTCAATTTTTTCTGTCCTGCTTGGTAGCAGAATGTAGCATTAGACTACCCTACTTGTAATTAATACTACAAAGACAGTTCCCACAGTTGTACTTCCCTAGAAAAACAGATAACCAGAGCATACACTCTGCACCAAAAGCATAACAGTGAATAGTTCTTTATACCTGTGATGTTTCAGGAAATTCTTGTAATGTTTTCTCTGTGAGTGTGTGTGTGTGTGTGTGTGTGTGTGTGTGTGTGTCTTTTTCTATGTGGTATCTCACAATGTCTATAATTTTTGGAGGTAAGAGGACAAATTCAGGGAGTCAGTTTTCTCCTTCCATCCTTGTATAAGTTCCAAGAATCAAACTCAGGTGAAGAGCACTATGCAGCAAGTGCCTTTACCAACTGAGCCAGCTCTAAAGTCCTATATATACACCAGTAATCCATATAGGCACACTATGAAGAAAGGGACAATGAGATACAGGGTAAGATAACTTGCTTCATGTAAAATGCAGAATAGACAATGATCTAGGGTTGAGAACAAGAACAGAGAGTTACACTGCTTGTACTCTGGACTGTACCATACATTATTACAAGTTGTTAGTAAAACACATCACTTCATAACTAAAGTTTTTAATGTTAAATATTGGAACATATAGAAAGTGAAGGTTGGTAGCTTAGTTGAGCTTTGGAAATGGTTAAAATTGGTTCTTAAAATTGGTCAATTGCATTTCACAATTTAGAAACAAAGATACAGTAGTCAGGACTTCACAGACCTGATGAGTGAGTCATGGCACTAAAGACAATAAACACTGAAAGCAACTTAAGACAATCTCAAATGTAGAGAAAGTTCTTTATAGTGACACACAAGGCATGTGGCTACATGCAGTTCAAAGCATGACAGACATTTATGGGTGTAGCTGTTAAAGCATTCAAACAAATTTGAAGCAAGAAGAGTGGGCAAATACACATTTTCCAATGAGACACTGGCACCAGGCATCATGGATTCAAACACAACACATGGATAAGTCTCTCTAGCCCTTTAAATCACTCTCCAATGCTGGTGTTCAGTATTGGCTAGGGAGAAAACCCTAGCTCAGTGCTTTTCTGAAGGTTCCCACAAAACAAATGTTCTATAAAATTTTGGATGCTATTAAGAAAGAAGGCAACCAGTTGCCAAGTAAGTTAATATGCTCAACTGGGACTATATCGCAGACTCCTATGTATTGGTTACTCACCAGAATGATTTGTTGTCAGTGTCTTATTTTTGTGTAGTTAATCACCTCAAAATATGTAAGGGCCATTTTGCCATCTTTTTATGTGTTAGTAAAGGCAGACTCTTCAGAAACTAACTCAGCCAAGACCCCACATCTAGTGAGTATTGAATCTTGGATTCAAAAACTATTTTTTTATGACATTGAAACCTATTACACTTAACCGCAAAGCTATTGAGAAATAAATAATAGTTGATATCAAGTTCAGTTCCTTTGCTTTATTGTTCTAGATTATTCAGGCAAAGAGGTCTTGAATGTCTCTTTTAAAATATCCATGTCATTGTATCCACTCATAATGATTTGTCAGTAAAAGCATGTAATCTATAAAAAATAATTATATTTTATTACTACCACATCTCATATGGGATAGAAAGACCCCGAAAGAAAACACAACTATGTAGAATTGAAACCCTTCCTAAAATGTCATTGCCTTAAACTGTGAGCTGCCTTTCTGTGACTGTGACTAAAACAGATGTATGCTCTGTGTACAGTGCTGCCATTGACACATTTCCAAATAGGCAAACGAACTAGTTCTGCACAACCAGTCTCTGAGACAAAGGGGAATCTGACCTTTGGGCAGTCAGGGACTCCATATTGACGTCATACCACCCACTCAATTGTGCCCTCAATAATATTTTCCCAGGCTAGGTACCGTGGGAAAAACCTTAATATTCATAGGTGGCAATTCAGAGAATCCTGAAAACTATGTAGAGAAAAAAAAAAAAAAAAACCCTCTCAGATGACTCCAGTGTCTCTAACATAGCAGTCAGAAAAAGCTTGAAAGCCCAAGGCAATGGCAAGCTTACTCCGCTGTTTGGAACAATGTCTTGCTTATGTGGGTATCACCCCCTTAAGATTCAAATCACAGGCAGGATATGAATGTGTCTCAAGCAGGGTTTGACAGCTGTTTCTGAGCTTTCTAGATCAGAGATAAAAATAGATACTATCAGCATAGCCTTCTTTATGCATTTCCAAATGGATGAGCTGTCATTCATATTATACAACTATTTCTAACCAGTTGCCCAGCCTTCTACCCCAGTAAGCCTTCCTCAGCCACACCTCAATAACCACTGGAATCTTTCCTAATCATATTTCCAAGACTTTAGAAACATCTGAACAATACTTTAAAGACCTGTAAGCCCTGGATTGCTTTGTCGAATCATGAATAAAACACCAGCGTCAATTACCAAGCACTACCAGAAGGAATGTGAACTCTTTTACACAGAACAACATAGTTTTAACAAATCCTGAAAATACTCTTATTGTATAGGCCACCCATGTATTCAAGTGATGTCAGCAGGAGGCCCTCCTAGATATTAGGAAAACATAGAAAGCAATTGCAATATTGTTTTAAGTTTGCAATTCAGTGATGGAAATAAACTTACATACAGCTGACCTTGATAAAACATAAAGAATATTAATCAAAAAGCACCCTAGCTGAGAAATACATACAGTATTATAAATAATAAGTGAATATAGACACAGAAATGTTATCTTCTTCAGGGATAGGTCAGAGAAGAAAATAATGATTTTGTCCAAAGCAAGAACTAGTCAATTTCCTCCCTTTCAGGCCATATCAACATGACTTATGTTAATAAGTCCACCATTTTAGAAATGGCTTATTGTTCTGGGGCTCAAGGAGAGGAAACAATAGATAATATAATAGCTTATCTAGAGTGGAAAAGGGAATGATTTTAACATGTGACACTGTGGAGTCAAATTCAATTGCCTTTCCCCACTTGCAAATATAACTAAGAAAACTGTGTATGTGTGTGTGGAATGGGGAGTGGGGTGCGGATTGTGATTAGCTAGTAGGTCAAAAATGGAAGGCTAGTAGGATGGAAATGGAAGGCTTCTAGAAATTGTGGGTGTGACTTTTTAATATCAATTATTGTAGCCTCCTGCGGCCACAAGAACTGGATTATCCTGGAAGGGAAGCAGGAGCCTGAAATATATATATATATATATATATATATATATATATATATATATATATATATATATGAGGGATCGAGATTGAGAGAGAAATAAATGGGCCAAGTCTGAATTCTGATCAAAGCTACCTTTACTAGAAAATCACGTATATATACATTTCATGAAACGGCAGCAAGTCTCTAGGAGCCAGGGGCCATGGTCTTGTTGGATCATCAGCACTGCAGTAACCTGCCAGGCATGGGCATTCTGTAGCTCAGATGGGTGGTGGCTCCTAACAGGAACTCCAAGAGAGAAATAGAGGCAGACAAAGGGCCTTTTGCCTGGCTCACCCCAGGTGGGAGAGCCACTTTCAGGGGAAGGCTAGTTCTGAGTGCAAGGCCTTTTGGCTAAGGAGGAGGTCACAGATTATTGCCTGAAATTGCTAAAATCTCAAGTTCTTGAAGTAGGTATGGCTCTGTTGGAGGAAGTGTGCCACTGTGGGGGTAGGCTTTAAGAACCTGCTCCTAGCTGCCTGGATACAGTCGGATCAAGATGTAGACCATAGCTCCTCAAGCACCATGCCAAGCTTTCTGCCTTGATGACAGTGAACTGAATCTCTGAACATGGAAACCAGCCCCACTTAAATGTTGTCCTTTGTAAAAGTCACCTTAGTCACGGTGTCTCTTCAGACAAATAAAGCTCAAACTAAGACAAACTTAAAGTCTCCCCCTTGGGCTGACCTTGGGGCGCATTTCTGCTTAGCTGCTGGGCCTCATTGGACATCATAGCTTCCTCATCACTGCTCCTTACAAGCTCTTTTACCTGTGCTTACCTTAGGTCTCAGTTCCCTTTAATGAAGGAGTAGAATAGATGAATCTACATGAAAACGAGGTTTGCAAATGTAAAGCTCAGTCGCATTTCAACCTTTAAAGTACTCTTCTGTAAAACCACATAAACAGGAGAGGAGAACAACTTCAACTAAAAATGCTTTCAAATGTCAACATCCTTCCTTTCAGAAGCCAATATCAAATGTACTCTAAACCTCTCTAAATTTATACATTTGTCTTCACTTGCCAGGCCAGTGGCACATACCTATAATCTCAGCATTCAGGGTGCTGACACATGAGAACTATTCATTTCAGTCTAGCCTGGGCTATATAATGAGACTTCATCTTAAAAAATAAAAAAACAAAACAAAACCAAAAAAGCAAAAACCCACAATTTTATACACATGTGAATTGTTGCGGATTTTTTAGGAATAGTACTTTCGAAATCACATGTACTCAGATTGCATTATGTGTAAGCTGCTTTTGAGACTATTCAGAACTGGACTCTAATTCCATTCTGCATCTCTGGTTCACGATAACCCTTTGAAAGAATCTACTTACTCTTCTGAGTTGGGTCTTCAAATTCTTCATCAAAGGAGAGAAAATGTAGTGAAGTGCCCTGTGGTTGATGTTATGCCCAGTAAATTTAAAAACTCACAACCAAGTTCTATACTTAAAAATATACCATAAGAAAAAGCTGATAAATAACCTGAAAGTGATCAAGTTCAGACAAACAAAAAATGCCAGTAGCTCCCTTCAACCTTCATATACCTGACATAAAAAGAACATAGACAAGTTCATGACCCACAAAGATGTTGGAGATGGCGTTGTACAGCTTGCATTTTTATGTTAATTTTGCTCTCCTGAGAATGGTTGTCTGGAATGAAGAATCAGTCACTTACTCAGGTGGCTTCTTGTGAACGAATCCCCTAATGAATAAAGGAGCCAATCACTGGGCTAGTAGGCGGGACTTCCGGGTTGGATGGAGGAATAGAAGAAGTAGGTGAGAGTTAGAACTTCTTGTACAGGGACAGCACAATGATAAGGTGTAGCTGCTAGAGTTTCCTGGTATCGTGGTGAATCTGCAAGGATTTGCCACCAGAGGAGTCAGATTTTAGTACATTTGATATTAGGTTTACAGGATTAGGTTTTAGTTGTTGTGACCAGAGATTAAGTTACCATTGTTTCTGAACTAAGTTTGGGTTGTATTTTCCTTCACTGGGTAGCTCATCTGGGTTCAAGAGAGAAAAGTATGGTGGCAAAACATGGGATTGCCAGATGTGTACCACAAAGACCATGGGGGATTCGAAGCATGGGGTTGGCATGGTAACGACTGCCAGTGGGAATTTAGCAAGCTGGGTGGAGAGATTGTGGAGTCAGAGTCTATGAGATAAAAACAGGTCGGCCATTGCCCTCCAGCACATGGCCCACCAGGCCGCTGGGGCAGAGAGTTGAGGCACAAGAGCTGTAACGAGACAGTTCTATTTTTATTAGATATTTTCTTTATTTATATTTCAAATGTTCTCCCCTTTCCTGGTTTCTCCTCTAAAAAAAAAAAACCCAAAAAACCAAAAACCAAAAAACAAAAACCTCTTCCCTCCTCCCTCACCCTGCTCATCAACCCACCCTCACCCACCTCCTGGCCCTGACATTCCCCTACACTGGGGCATAGAGCCTTCATAGATGGCTCAGCCATTAAAGGCTAGGCTCACAACCAAAAGTTCTATTTTTTTTATTATTTCCCATAACACAAAGATAATAGTGCTGTATTAATAAATAGGAGCAAAAGACTTTTCCTGGTCCTTGCTATGAATCTGCACTCAACTTGAGCAAATTACCTAATATCTTGTCCTTTATTCTAGTCATTTATAACATTCAAATAAAATAATTTTGGTAACTTTAAGTTCCTCTATGTTAGGCAACAGACACTGAGAGACTAAAATTGCATTGCCAAAACTTCTACCCATAGGTTGCCTGCAATCACAAAAAGTAAAGAGGGAGAAGAGAGTATGATGAACAATAAAACATAATACAATACCCACATGCTCTTAGAGCCATAGGAAAATGTTGTGGCATGCCCAGAAAGAGAAACGCCCTTTGCCTGGGCTCTTGACAGTTGGGGAAACTGTTGGAGGCTGTGCTTTCTGTGAAACATGGCCTTGAGTTTGGATCTCACAGGAGAGAGAGAGAAAGAGCGAGCGAGAGAGAGAGACAGAGAGAGACAGAGGGAGAGAGAGGTAGAGAGAGAGGGGGAGAGAGAGAAAGATGGTGGGGAGGCTTGTGAGAACCCTTCCTGTTATGAGCTTAAGAAGCAAAGGTACTTAATATATTAGCTTCATTTCACTTTCCCTGTGCACATATAATCAGGACATAAAACATAAAGCCGGTGACACTGGAGATTGAAATGGCATCCAGTTAGCCAAGCAAGGTTTGCAATCCCTCCCTTCATAATTCTATCCCTTCATCTACAAGGCAGACACTGTGACTACCTGAAGCAACAAGTGAGGTTCCCCTTCACTTAGATTTCATGGAGCTTTTGCAGCACTTTGTCCTCTTGCATACTAATGGCAGTGAACTGCTATTGAGTAACAGCCTGTCACTAAGAACACAGATGACACTGACAAGCTAGAATGCTGGGCTCATTATTTACCATCTACAAGCCTTTAAGTAAATAAGATCACTTCTCTGATTGTTAGTTAATTTTATTTTTATTATGAAAAAGTGGGATAAAGTTCAAAATAAAGTGCTGCTTAGAGTATTAAATTAAATAAATCATGAGGGATTTAGCATTTGAGGCATAAATAAGATACCAATGAATGATAAAGGGTCATGATGATGGTGGTGATGATAGCCATCCCAATTCTCATTCCACTGTCTCATAATTTCCCAAGATCTGGAGAGAAGCACAGCTAGATCTTAGTGTATACAATTAATGCACCCTCTATTGTATGTATTTTATGTGACTCCCCAGCATTTGCTTCCTAGTTTTGCTAATACATAGCTTCTATTCATAGATTGAGACCTACTTCTAGCTAACTCTACTTTGCTTCTCTACCTTCTTTTTCTGACAGGAGCTGGGTATGGCTGTCTCCTGAGAGACTCTGCCAGAGCCTGACCAATACACATGGGGATGAACATAGCCAAACATTGGACTGAGTGGGGATCCTAATGGAGAAGTTAGGGGAAGGACTGAAGGAGCTGAAAGGGCTTGCAGCCCCATAGGAAGAACGACAATACCAACTAAGCATACCCCCCAGAGCTCCCAGGAACTAAACCACCAATTAAAGAGTACTCATGGAGCGACTCGTGCCTCCAGCTGCATCTGTAGCAGAGGATTGCCTTATCTGACATCATTGGGAGATGGCTCTTGGTCCTGTGGAGGCTCAATCCCCCAGCTTAGGGGAATGCTAGGGTAGTGAGGTTAGAGTGGACAGGTAGGTGGAGGAGTTCCTTATAGAAGCAGGGGAAGGGACAATGGGATAGGGGGCTAGCAGAAGGGAAACCAGGAAGAGGGATAACACTTGAAACGTAAATATATAAAATAGCCAATTAAAAAATCTTTCTCAAACCTCATCCAATTATTCACCAGTATTGCACAGAGCTCATTCTACATACATTTCTGTCAATGAATTCATGCTATAATTGAATACTCTCTTCTCAAGGAGTCCAAGTTTTACTCTGATTCAGTTCTTCTTCTTTCTCACTTCCCTGTCTAGCACATTTCAGACCCATGCTTCTATTCTGGCTGTCCACCCACTGATATCAGCCATGACCTTTGGACTCATCATACAGTAGCACAGAATGTGAAAGTCCAGCTCTTAGCCTCTTTGAACTCTATAATTATCTTGCTAGATTCCACCTGCTTTCATTATTTTCCTAGAAGGTCTTGATGATATATTAAAACATGGAAAATTCAGACATTTGAGTAAATATTTGATCACAGTAGTAAACTAGCTCATTAAAACTCCATAGTGATTGTTCTTGATTCATTGCTTAGAAATTAAATATAATATTATATGATTTGAGATATGATTTCCACATCAAAACACTCTCCTATTATTCCAGTGAACACAATAATAATTTTAAAATTGATAGTTATCTCTTGAATATATAAATGCTATCTATGTCATTTTCATATATTACTAATATAACCTAGCACACTGAACACCCACTTGTATAAATACCATAAAAGTCAAAATATTGTGTTATTTATATATTCATATCATATATGTGTAGGAAATTTTTCTACATAAAGAATAGTGCATTGATATCAGTGTCTTAAAGTAATCAATAACAAAAACCTTGTAGAAAATTTTGTACCATGGCCTATATATTTTCATTGAATAGTAGACTCAAGAATTGCATAAAGCAAAAATTAAAACCTAAAATTCATACATACATGTATAGCAAAGCCACAATACCAAGCCAGTGTCTAAACAACTTTCAAGCAGACTTCTACTTTTATGCTGCTGAAACACCTGCTGACTTTGCTTGGAAAGTGGGTCAGCAGAGAAAGAAGTAGGAGAAGTGTGTAGACTGCTTGTCCTTTCAGCTCCTGCTTTCCCTTTTCCTCATTGATCCTACCCCAGTTTCATTCTCATTCCAGCATATGTACAGGATCTTTCATCGTATATTCAGGGTCTTTTGCCAGTATATTTTTTGCCTCATTAATAGCATAAAAGTTTTCAAACTTAGCCACACATAACTTTATAGTCCCAAGATGCTAATGAGATAAAACATTGAGGGCTGGGGAAGGGAGAGCAGAATCTCTAGGCAGCATGAACTTGGAAATTCTCCATATTCATCCTGACTCATAGCTATGGGTCTCTCAGTTCTTCCAGAATGGCTACTGAGAAAGGGGTGTGTGAGAAATAGATACCAAGAGGTGTAAGTAGCTCAGTACTGTGATCCATCAAGATAAGCCTACTCTCTGATTTTTGTCCTCATCAAGCTTTGCTCCAAACATTCATAAGTGTTTCTATTGTGTAATATACACAGTCCTACTCATTTATGCAATAGGAGCCATCAGTGAAACACATCTAGGAGCAAAACAGGAAACTAGTTCAACATCTTATGCAAGGGTTCTATTGAAAGTATAATCATTTTAATTATGAATACTTCCTTCATAGAAAATTAAACACTGTTTACTGAGTTATTACAATCATTTGCTTGCTTTAATAGACGAGGTTTTCTTGTATAAGAAATAAGAGTACAGGGTTCATCACCAGTGAAGAGCATTTGCTATTCCTACAAATGACCCAGACTGATTCCTAGCACCTACATTGTAGCTCACTATAATCTTTAACTGCAGTCCAAGGGGATATGATAAAATTCTCAGACCTTGATATCCACCAGCTCTATACATGCAGGCAAAATAATCATAAGTAAAAATAAATTTAAATAAGAATTAACAGTGAAAATCTTGAATAATTTGTAAATTTAATAGATTTTTGCAATATAATTTTATGTACCATAAAATACATAACTTTAGAGTACAAAATGAGAATAATAACTGAATATTATTCTATCATGTAATTATATATATATATATATATATATATATATATATCATATATAGATGTATAATATCAGTTCTTTTAGCAGTTGATAAATTTTTGGTTACTTCCATTCTGTACTATAATGGACAGTGTTGCTATAAACATTCATATGTAAGATGATTTATTTTTTTTAAGTTCTTGATTGTGGAACTAAAAGTAACAATTCTGGATCATGTAGCAATTCTGTACTTAAGATTTTGAGAAAATTCTGACTTATTTTTCATTGTTTTTGTATCACTGTATAACTCTACTGACAACAAAGAAGGTATATAATCTATCTCATCTTCATTGCTCATTGTTTGTTAATTATACTGTAGCTAACTTAGCAGGCATAACATGGCTTCTCAATGTGCTTTTGGGATATATTTTTAACAGTTAACAGCATTTAGAATAAATTAATTTCATATTTTTTTCTAAAATCTTCATAAGTTAGAATCTTGAAATTATATCATGGATTTTTATTTGTAGATTTGGATTTTTTTGTTAAGTGCATGAATAATTGTAGTCGTCTGGTTTCTGAGTAAAATGATCCATGCATTGTTATAAAGTGTCTATTCTTACTGCCATATCATTCTGCCACAAATTGTATTTTGCTAATATTTGTGATACTAGTACTTTGTATCTTATTTTTCTCATTTTCATAATACCTTAGTGAATTTTTTATAATTCATTAAAATCATGGTTTGCCCTCCCCAAACTCCTAGATCCTCCCACTAAACTCTCTCTCTCTCTCTCTCTCTCTCTCTCTCTCTCTCTCTGTCTGTCTCTTTCTCTCTCCTCTTGCCACTTACTCCCTACCTTCCATCTCTTTAGAAACAAGCAGAGAAATATCAGAATTTTAAAACAAAGAAATAAACACACACATACATAAAGCCCATAATATACAAGCAAAGGACAAATAAGATAAAGTAATATAAGATACAAAGTCTAGAAAATACCATTGACTTTGTTTCTCATTATTTTTTCTTAACCATTTTGTATCTTTGACTGCAAAGTGTGGCACTTATAGAGTTAGATAATGTTTTAATCAGTATGCCAGTCTTGATATTTAAAAGCAATGATTAAATTAATTACTAATTATTATAAATTGCATTTAATATAATTACTTATACATTAAGATTTATGCTTCTCAGTATTATTGGGTATATTTTTGTCTTTTTTATTTCTGTACTTCTCCATTATTACCTTTTCTTACCTTAAACTGTACTTTCTAGTGTAGTGTTTTTATTCTCATCTCATTTCTCTTATTATACTCCTGAATTATAATCCTAGTGGCTTTTTGAGGGCCACACTTCAGTGTTCCTTTGTGTATATCATTTTTCTGGAAATTTATGTATTTTCAAATAATAATAATACTATGGCAATTCTATAAATCAGGTTATTCTCTCTGGGTGTGTTATTGATGCAGTTTATTGTTACCAATATTATTACTGTGACTTACACTATTACTGTCATCTTTCTAAGTATCATTCCTAAACTAATTCTTTAAAGTCTGCATATTTTTATCATACATATCTTTTGTTTTGAAAGAGCACCAATAATTGGTGTTTTAGGTACTAGGATAAATTACACTGATGAAAGGAACTTAAGGAAAGATTTTACTTCACAGTTTCAGAGTGCAGTTTATGAGGAGGAGGAAGTCACAGCAGCAGAATCATGAAGCAGCTAGCCATGGTCATGTTGCATTCATAGTCAGGATGAAGAGTGAGATGAATAGTTGTGATTAGCTCACTTCTCTTTTGTATACTGTCTCTAATCCTAGCCTAGGTAGTAGTGCTGCCCACAGTGGGGATTCTTCCCACTTCTATTAACCTAATCAAGATAACTCATAACCAGCATTGCCTACAGACCAGTCTGCCAGGTGATTCTAGGTCTCATCAAGTTACCAAGTAAAAATAACCATCACCATGATACAGAGACATCTTCACATGCTTTGAACGAATAAGTTCCAAAAGTTTTGCTGAGGGGTTTTGTTTATATCTATACTGAGGTGTCGTTTCAGTGTTCTTGCAAGCAGTTGATGACTATATCTTAAGCTTTGAAGAGCTTGCATATGTACATGTCCTTATCAGTTCTCAGAAACATGTTACAGTTTTTCAAGGGCCTCTACAGACAAGTCATTGTCTAGTTATTTAGGTCTTTTGACTCTTTCCACAACTTAAATGTGAAAATCTATAGGTTTTGGTGTTGCTGCTGGTGGTGGTTTATTTGTTTTGTTGTTTTCTTTTCCTGTTCTTGTTTGTTTTGTTTTGTTTTGTTGGTGTTGTTTTAATATATCTAACACAGTAGGCAGTGGTCTCCAGAGAGCTGGCTTCCCTGTGAATGAGAACTTAGGTAGCATTGAACTCACCTTTCCTTTCGCTTTGTTGAACTGCTGCTTTTCATAAGTGTGTCAGGGGTCTAGTTGTAAGATTCCTGTAATGCTGAGGAAGGATCAGAAAAGACAAGTTTAAACTTCCCAAGACTCAGGACAGTGCTTCCAATAAGAATGCAAAATAGGAGGCTCCATATCTGTTCACCTAGAGAGACTCCAACTTGACAACATAGTCTCTGGCTATGAGACTCTGACTCAGAGTACTGCTAAGAAACAGTGTGAGTTGGATGTTGAAGGACTGCTAAGAACAAAGGCCAGCAGGAACTTGGCACAACACCAGGAGCCTACATCACTACACAGAAAAAGCAGAAGTGGCAAGAGATTTCAAGCTCATCAAGAAATAACTGTTTTCAAGATGTAAAATTATATTCACAAGCCCAGAGAAAATGTAAACCCAATGAAAGTTGAAAATGACACCAGGTGTCATACATCTGAGAGGGATCAGTGCATCATACACCCATCGTCAGAGTAGCTGCTTCTTGCAATAGATGGGAACTAACACAGAATCGCAGAACTGCACAATGTGCGGAGAGTGAGGCACTCAGTCTTAAATGGGATGTCTTCATCCAACCTTACCCCAAAGAATCTCAAGAATATATGTAGACGAGGAGGCACAAAGAATATGAGAGGTGAAGGAGGACTCTAAGGAAACAGTATCTTCCAGACACAACTGTACTGATCCATGTGTGAACTCACAGACTGTAGAATCACAGTGAACTGCACAGGTTCAAGCCATATGGGGACCCAGCACTGAGTGGGGAAAGTGGATACAGCCTCTTATCTCTAACCAAGAAGCTATTTCCAATTGCTGCCCACTGGCAAAGGAAAATTTAGTTTTCTGTGACAGAGTCTCACTAGGTATATTAACCATACTTCAGAATAGGTCTCCTGCCCAGGAGTTGTTGGCCAACACCATAAAAACTCAAGAGTATTTTTGTATACTTTGTCACATGTTGCTTTGTTGGGGCATTTTTTTTCTTATTGGTCTTTTATTTGCATATTTGGGTTTCTGTTTTATGGTTTAGTGTGTGTGTGTATATGTGTGTGTGTGTGTGTGTGTGTATATGCATGTCTGTGTCAGTGTGTGTTTCATTTTTGGCATTTGTTTTGTAAAAAGAGAAAAAAACTCATGGGAAGAGAGACAGGAAGCTCTAACCAGGAATTGGGCAAGAGAAAAACATGACCAAAATATTTTGTATAAAAAAATTATTTTCAATAAAAGATAAAGATAAATAAAAATAGCCTAAAAATGTTATAGGAAACCAGCTAATCCAATAAGAATCCCCTTGTCCAATAAACTTCAGAGAAATTGAGAAAGTGGTTGCTTTTCCAAATACAGAGGTTAATTTTACATTTATTAATTAAAATTTTTCCTACAGTATAGTTTAATCATTTTCCCTTCTCCTATGTCCTCCGAGGGCCTCCCTACCTCTCCAACCTTCAAATTTTATGTTCTTTCTCTCCTTTTGTCTTTAAAAAAAAACCACATAATTCAAAATCAAAACAAACTAATAATACAAATTATGAAAACAAAACTACTAAAAAAGAAAAACAAAAAATTATGATGTTAAATACACAAAAATCCCTCAGGTGTCAATAATGAGTTACATCTTGAGAGTCTTTAGCCAAAAGATCCCCTAGAAACTTCCAAACATCATAGGCTATTATAAAGGTTCTTAGTTTCTCTTTGTTTCAACCTGGTGGCCAGGCCCCAATGTTGAAGACAACAGTTACTTATATCATTTTTTACAAAAAGAAGTTGAAGTCTAACAAAAAGAGCTGGAAGTTTCATCACTACTGATTAGTGTGATTGGTCCTTAAAAGTTCTCTGTAAATACAGAGAACTTGCCCAAGAGTAGTATTTCTGGGTCCTAAGGTAATACTATGCCCAACTTTCTGAGGAACTGCCAAAGTGATTTCCAGAGTCATTATCAGCTTGCATTCCCACCAGCAATGGAAGGGTGTTCCTATTTCTCCATCACCACACCAGCAATTGCTATCACCCGAGTTTTTGATTTTAGCCATTCTGACTGATGTGAGGTGAAATCTCAGGCATGTTTTGATTTGCATTTCCCTGATGACTAAGGATGCTGAACATTTCTTTAGGGGCTTTTCAGCCATTCAATATTCCTGAGTTGAAAAGTCTTTGTTTAGCTCTGTACCCCATTTTTAATAGGGTTATTTGGTTCTCTGGAGTCTAACTTCTTGAGTGCTTTGTATATATTGAATATTAGTCCTCTATTGGATGTAGGATTGGTAAAGATCTTTTCCCAATCTGTTGGCTGCCTTTTTGTCTTACTGACTTACAGAAGCTTTGCAATTTTATGAGATCCCATTTGTCAATTCTTGATCTTATAGCACAAGCCATTGGTGTTCTGTTCAGGAATTTTCCCCCTGTGCCCATATGTTCAAAGCTCTTCCCCACTTTCTCTTCTATAAGTTTTAGTGTATATTGTTTTATGTGGAGGTCCTTGATCACTTGGATTTGAGCTTTGTACATGAAGATAATAATGGGTCGATTTGCACTCTTCTACATGCTGACTGCCAGGAGAACCAGCACCATTTGTTAAAAATGCTGTCTTTTTTTCCACTGGATAGTTTTAGCTCCTTTGTCAAAAGATCAAGTGACCATAAGTGTGTGAGTTCATTTCTGGGTCTTCAATTTTGTTCCATTGATGTTCCTGCCTGTATGGAGATAAACTGAAGAGCAGAGACTAAAGGAAAGGCCACCCAGAGACTGTCCCACCTGGAGATTCATTCATTCCATAGAGTTACCAAACCCAGTCACTATTGTGGATGCCAAGAAGTGCCTGCTGAAAGGAGCCTGACATGGCTGTCTCCTGAGAGGCCCTGCCAGATCCTTACAAATACAGAGGCAGATGTTAGCAGCCAAGCATTGGACTGAGCATGGGGTCCCTAATAGAGAAATTAGAGAAGGGACTGAAAGAGCAAAAGGTGTTTGCGACCCCCATAGGAAGAACAACAACATCAACCAAGCAGACCCCCCAGAACTCCCAGGGACTAAGCCAATAACAAAGGAGCACACATGGCTCTAGCTACCTGTGTAGCAGGGGATGGCCTTGTCATTCACCAATGGAAGGAGAGATCCTTGGTCCTACGAAGGCTCAATAGATGCCCCAGTATAGGGGAATTGAGTGTGGGAAGGTAGGAGTGTGTAGGTAGATGGAGGAACACCCCCATAGAAGCATTGGGAGGGAGGATGTGATAGGGTGTTTCCAGGAGGGAAGGAAAACGAGAAAGAAGATAACATTTGAAAGGTAAATAAAGAAAATATCCAAAAACAAAACAAAACAAAACAAAACAAAAAACACGTCCTCTGTATTGAAGAAGAAAAGTAATCATCAATATGACCTAGTTACAACCTAGTTACAAGCCTACAACAGTGATCTTTTTGCAAGATATACTGATTGTGGCACAAATATTGGAGTAATCAACTACATTTTTTGTTAAAAGTCAAGGTCCATTCTATGACATGGAAGCAATCCCTGACGCTGCTAAAGTGGTCAAAAAACTGAGGTCATGCCTAAGGGAAAATCAAATACTATTATTCTGCTGAAGGAACACTGTAATAAATTGATTCATAATGATCTACTGCTATGCTTAAAGATCAATGACTCAGTCTTCATCAGAGAAGCAGCTTCTTGTAGGAGATGGGAAAGAAGACGGGCATCCACAACTGCACAGTATGATGGAGCAATCAGTCTCAAACACAACATCTTCACAAAAACCTTCCCTTCAGGACTCAGGCCACTATGTGGACAAGGGGACAGAAAGGTTATAAAAGCCAGAGGTGATGAATGACTCCAGGGAAAAAATGAATACAACAACAACAACAACAACAAAAAGCCACTCCAAAAGATTTAAGATAATGCTTGTAAAGATGTTAAGAAAAAACTCAAGGAGAAAATAACCCATGAAATATTACCTCATTGTAATTCCACTAAAACTATTTTATTTGTAGATAGTTCCATGAAGCCATTTTTTCCCCACATTTTAAAAGGTGAGGATCAATATTTCTTCAAATGGGCATTCTGTTCTTTTCTCTCTTGCTTTTAATTTTAAAATTCTATATATTTGTATCACACACAGTTTTTTACATACACATATGTATACACACACATACACACATTGGTTGGTATCATACTTCTTCCTTGTATCTTTTTTCTGTACTTTTTCAAATCAATTTTTTCAAATAAATTGAGTTAGACAGATAGTATTTATAACTTCACTTTTGAAAATTTTAATAAAATATTTAACTCAGTTATAATTTGTTCAATTCTAGAACTTCTGTTTGATTCTTTCTTTGTTGATCCTCATTTTATACATGACTCATTTTTCTGATTATTGTTAGTTTTCTCATTAAGTTGGTTTAATTTCTTTATGACCATTATTTTAAGTTTTCCCAATGGTCAACTAATATATCTGAATTTATATGACAGTTTTTTCTTTTTAATTAATTATTTTATTCATTTACATCCCATATATTGCCCCCCTCCTGGTTGCCAGAGTTCTTTACTATATCCAGCTAACCCTTTGCCTCTGAAGAAGTACTCCCCATCACCCCCTCACTTCCCTCTTCCCTAGAGCATCAAGTCTCTACTAGATTAGACACATCCTCTCTTACTGAGGCTAGACAAGGCAGTCAGTTCTCTGCTACATATGTGTCTGGGGTCACAATAGATCTCATGTATGCTTTTTGGTTGGTGACTTAGTCTCTGGGAACTCCCAGGGGTCCAGATTAGTTGAAATGATTGGTCTTCCTATGGGGTTGCCATCCCCTTCAGCTTCTTCAATCCATTCCCTAACTCTTCCATAGGGTCCTCAACCTCAGTTCAATGGTTGGCTGTAATTATCTTTACCTGTCTCAGTCAGCTGTTGGTAGAGGACAGTCATTCTAGGTTCTTGTCTGCAAGCATAACATAGTATCAGTGATAGTGTCAGGGTTTGATGTTTGCCCATGGGATGGATCCCAAGTTAGGCCAGTTTTAATGTTTTGTTTTGTTCTTTTGATCAGGCCGTACCTCATTGTTCTATGTAAATGAGTAAACTCATTCAAACTAGGATATTGAAGATGTATTTACTTGTGTAAAATCATCATGACATTATTTTTAATAGCCACTTACTAGAGATATCCAAATGTACACAATGGCACTGATACAAAAACAGATTTTCCCCAATAAGTTATCTCTCAGAATAACAAGTGGCAATATTAATATAAGCAAAGGGGAGAAAAAGATTCTTCTTAAAATGAGGAATTAAACATAAAACAATATGTAGTTGATTCTTTGTAAATATTTAATGATGACAAATTGCACATAATATAACAATCTGAGACTAAATATCCCATTGCAAAGGGATCCCATTGCAAGACTAACTGAAGACTATTTTTCTTGTTATGTAAATAAATACAAGTAACTTCCACCACAATTAACTAGAACTTAAATCTGTACAACTTAATGAACTTCTTTGCAGTTATAATCTCTGTTTAGATTGGAAACTGGGGCTTTACATGAAGATTTTCATGAAGTGTGGTCAGTAAGAAGCTCTTCCATCTCCATTTATCTATTAACATGAAAGAAGAGCTTGTCAATACCTCATAAAGACACATTATGCAAGATGGAAAAATTATAACTATTAATAAACATGTGGACTTCTCCTCACCCCATCTACTCAAAGTATTCTACAGTCCTGCCAAGAATCGGTGTAGCCCTTTGATTAATCCTAAGAAAATTTGGGTAAATTCTATGTCTTATCTGAGGTAAGTGACAAAGTGATTGTGACCACTGGAGCCATAGCTGAGTTGTTCCTTTAATTTGAATACACAGCAACATATTTATTGAGCCTAATATTATAGGAGTGTAGACAATTGATTTTTAGGAAGGTCAATAATTCAGTATTACCTTATTCTGTGGTTTTAGATTTCCATTAGCAAGCAAATGATTTCCTTTGATAAATCTTTTATGATTAGAACTAGCTACTCTGATATCTTCATAATTGTTGACCTCACCATTGTTAATTTATATAAAACTCTTTTGTTCTTGCATCTTATTCAAGTCAGCTCCCTGTTCCTTCTCAAACATCTGTTTTGTCAATAAAATACTAAGGTCTACAAAGTGTCAATGTAGTTTTATACATTTATGATTAAGGATGGTGCTGTGCTTATTGCATTCCTAGACCCATATGATTGTCTGGATAGCATTGAAACTTAACTTGCTTGTATTTGCTGTTTTATTTTGTTTGTAATATTGTCCAGTTTGATCGTTGATCAGGTAAGATGTTATTTGGATCCCTCTTATAGTTATGAATATTGAATACTTTTGGTATAATTCTCAGCCAATTGTATTTCTTCATTTAAGAACTCTTTACTTCTATTTCCTAGTTTTTAATTGGATTGTTTGAATTCTTGTTTAGAGTATTTGCTGTTAGTAGTGGTGTTGTTTTAGTTAGAGTTTTGGTTTTGTGTGTGTGTGCGTGTGCATGCGTGTTTGCATGCATGTGTGTGTGTGTGTGTGTGTGTGCGTGCATGTGTCTGTGTAATTTATATATTCTAGATACTAACCATCTATAAGGTGTATAGCTGGTAAATATTTTTCCCACTCTTTAAGCTGTCTATTTGCTTGAACAATGGTGGTCTTTCATAATGTCCCAGGTATCCATTGCCAAGTTTAGTGCCTATTCTGTCAGAGAAATAATTCTCCTGTTCTTATAAGTTGAATTATATTGCCTACTTGATGCTATAACAGAATTGGGGCATCAGGGTTTATATTAAGGTCCTTGATCCATTTGTCTTTATTATGTTGTAATATATCCCCTGTATCTCTGGTATCTACATGACTTTTATAATGAAAGGATGTTGAATTTTGTCAAAGGCCTTTCTGCATCTCATGAGATGATCAAGTGTTTTCTGATTTATGTCTAATTATATGGTAGGTAGCATTTATTGATTTATCATCATCAAAGAGACAGCCTATAGTTCTCTTAGTGAGTTTTTATCTGGTTTGTGTAACAAGGTAATATTGGATTTGTACAAAGAATTTGGTAGAAATTTTTCCATTTCTAGTATACAGAATAATTTGAGGAATTACAAAAATAATAATTGGTTGCAAGTTAGTATTGGTTATATGGTCTAGAAGAATTCTAGGGTAAATCCATCTAATCGTGGACTTTTATTCATTATTTGGGATTTTGGTTGGGAGATTTTTAATGATTGCTTTTAGATAATTGGTTTAGATTATTTATTTCATCTTGGCTTAACTTTGGTAGATAATATTAATCTATAAATTCATCTATTTCTTATAGATTTTCCAGTGTATTGGAATATAGCTTTTTAAGGTATGTCTTTATGAGTCTCTGAATTTCTTCAGTGTCTGTTGTAATGTTGCCCTTTGTATCTCTAATTTTATTCATGTGTACTCTCAACTCATTCCTTTAGTTAATTCTATTCAATTTTTATCAATGTTGGTAATATTTTCAAAGAGCCAACTCTTACATTAACTCTTTGTAATTTTTGTTGTTAGTTGACTTTATTCTGTTCACTTGATCCCTGATTTTTGTTTCTTCTTGTCCTCAAATTTTGACTCTAGATTTAACATTTTGATTATAATATATCACGGTGAGTTTCTTTTATAGCCTTGTGAATTTGTTGTTCAATGGATTTCTTTTACCTAGATAGAAACCTCTTTGCTAAGATTTAAGAATTTAAAAAAAAGATTTATTGTAAATATTCTATGCTTCTGCTATGATTTCTCCTATGCCTATACTTCAAAGGTTAGGCCTTTTCATGATGTTCCAAACTCTCCTCTGTTGTATTAATAATTCTTAAAATTTCTCACTGAACATCACTGTGTGATCTAATATTTCTTCTTTTTCTTCTGTTTGTCTTTCTTGTACGTGACTCTGTTTTCTACATGATCCATTATGTTGATGTTTCTCCTAGAGTTTGTATTGTATTTTCAGCATCATTTTAGGTTTGCTTCTCTTCAGCAATTCTATTTTTGTAATTCAATTTTCCTATCTTTTATAGACTTCCCTATTTCACATAGTTCTTTGTTTTTATCTTGGTTGAATTGTTCGTCCGTAGTTATGACCATTCTTTTGACTTCTTTTTCTGGAAGCTCTTCAGGTCATTATCATTGGCATACCCACTATTATATAATTTGTAATTTGGGGAATAGGGTCATGTTGTGTTAGTTGTTTCTGGGCTGGGACTTGTACATCTGAAGTATGCTATACTCTACATGGCCTCAGGGACTTGATACAGCTGGACTGATGAAGAAATGATAGTCATATGGACACAGCAAAGATGGTTGGGTAAGCTGAGCTCGCTGACAGAGAAGCCTCAGTAATCCTGGAACAGGGAGGTGAGGCCATTGCCTACAGATGAATAGAAGATAGTTTATACAGAATAGTTATACAGAAAAACAACTGGATACCATAAATATATAGCTACAAAGTAATGGAGATTTAATTAATCTTAATAGAAATTGTCTCTATAGCAGAAGAGCCTTCACACTGTAAACATCCCAGGGTTTATAGCTTTGCCATCCTTCTACATCCCATTCAGAAAAGGCTTTGCCACTCCAATGTGACTGAAGTATTGGAGTCTATGATATGTCCATGTCAAAAAAAAAAAAAAAACCAACTACATATTCATACTTCAATCCTTTTTAGAAGGGGGAACAAAATACCCATGGAAGGGGTTGCAGAGAAAAAGTATGGAGCAGAGACTGAAGGAAGGACAATCAAGAGACTGAGACACCTGGGAATCCTTCCCGTATTCAATCACCAAAACCCAGACACTATCATGGATGCCAGCAAGTGCTGACTGACAGGAGCCTGATAAAGCTGTCTCCTGAGAGGCTCTGCCAGTGCCTGACAAATACAGAAGTAGAGGCTCACAGCTATCCATTGGACTGAGCATAGGGTCCCCAAAGAAGGAGCTAGAGAAAGGACCCAAGGAGCTGAAGAAGTTTGCAGCCCCTTAGGAGGAACAATAACATGAAATAACTAGTACCCTCAGGGCTCCCAGGGACTAAACCACCAACCAAAGACTA
>NW_022196897.1:35422062-35427294 GCF_008632895.1 Mastomys coucha
GAACATCGAGACCTTGTTTTCTTTTGTCAAAATTGCAATGAAGGTTATTAGTTTAATAAAAATTATTTGAAAGCCTGCTGTTCTCTGCCTAAATATATACTGAAGGACCACTTGATGGGCCTCTTCTTTGATGTCTTTTTATGTGGTATTTCAAGTCTAGTTACTCTACTTTGAATAAGTTCTGGTCAAGTTATAGTTTAGAATAGCAATCTTAGGAAGCTTGGTATGTAGTCAGGATACTTGTTGGAGATATGAAGATCTGGTTATCCGTGGGTGGCTGCCTTTGGGTCTTTGGGGTAACAAGGGTTACTTGTATGTGATGTTTTGCTCCACCAGATCTCAGAGGGTGGCTGTTGGCTTGAGAGTTTGGTAATGAAACCTGTCGATAAGGTTCCATGAAGTCCTCTTATGGTGAGGGCTAGGGCCTTTAGATTCACAGGGATTCTTTATGAGATGCTAGGCTCCAAGCAATCTTCAGTGTTAGTTGCTGAGATCAGGATGGAAAATATCCATATGTAAATTGTACTGTACTTTCTTATTTTAAACGCATTTCCCAACTGTCATTTGATTTGGCCAAATTGTAAGCAACATCACCATCTGAGCCCCAGTTATCTACCTGTGTCATTTTTTCAGGTTGTTAGTATTGGTTATTTTGTATTATAAGAGATCCTCAAATTTATTTTAGGAGATTAATCTCTACCCTTGTGATTTAAGTACTAAAAAGATTACCTCATTCAGGATGATATCCTCCAGATCCATCCATTTCCCTAAGAATTTCATAAATTCATTGTTTTTAATAGCTGAGTAGTACTCCATTGTGTAAATGTACCACATTTTCTGTATCCATTCCTCTGTTGGACATCTGGGTTCTTCTCAGCTTTTGGCTATTATAAATAAGGAAGCTATGAACGTAGTGGAGCATGTGTCCTTATTACATGTTGGAGTATCTTCTGGGTATATACCCAGGAGTGGTATAGCTGGATCCTCATGTAGTACTATGTCCAATTTCTTGAGGAATCACCAAACTGATTTCTAGAGTAGCTGTACCAGCTTGCAATCCCACCAGCAATGAAGGAGTGTTCCTCTTTCTCCACAACCTTGCCAGCATCTCCTGTCACCTGAGTTTTTGATCCTAGCCATTCTGACTGGTGTGAGATGGAATCTCAGGTTTGTTTTGATTTACATTTCTCTGATGACAAAGGATGTTGAACATTTCTTTAGGTGCTTCTCAGACATTTAGCATTGTTCTGTTGATAATTCATTATTTAGTTCTGTACCTCATTTTTAATATGGTTATTTGCTTCTCTGGAGTCTAACTTCTTGAGTGCTTTGTATATATTGGATATTAGCCCTCTATCTGATGTAAGCTCAGTAAAGATCTTTTCCCAATCTGTTGGTTGCCATTTTGTCCTAATGACAGTGTCCTTTGCCTTACAGAAGCTTTGCAATTTTATGAGGTCCCATTTGTCAATTCTTGATCTTAGAGCACATCCTGAGTGAGGTAACCCAGTCACAAAAGAATACACATGGCATGCACTCACTGATAAGTGGATATTAGCTCAGAAGCTCAGAATACCCAAAATACAATCCACAAACCATAAGAAACTCAAGAACAAGGAAGACCAAAGTGTGGATACTTTGATCCTTCTTAGAAGGAGGAACAAAACACCCATGAAAGGAGTTGCAGAGACAAAGGGTGGAGCAGAGACTGAAGGAAGGACAATCCAGAGACTGTCCCACCTGGGAATCCTTCCCATATTCAGTCACCAAACCCAGAAAGTATTGTGGATGTCAGCAAGTGCTGACTGACAGGAGCCTGATATAGCTGTTTCCTGAGAGGCTCTGCCAGTACCTGACTAATACAGAAGTAGAGGCTCACAACCATCCATTGGACTGAGCATAGGGTCCCCAATAAAGGAGCTAGAGAAAGGACTCAAGGAGTTGAAGGGGTTTGCAGCCCCATAGGAGGAACAACAATATGAACTAACTAATACCCTCAGTGCTCCCAGGGACTAAACCACCAAACAAAGAGTACACATGGTGGGACTAATGGCTCCAGCTGCATACATAGCAGAGGGTGGTCTAGTAGGTCATCAATGGGAAGAGAGGCTGTTCATCCTGTGAAGGTTCTATGCCCCAGTGTAGGGGAATGCCAGGGCCAGGAAGCAGGAGAGAGTGGGTTGGTGAGCAGGGCGAGGGGGCAGGGAACAGGGCTTTTGTTTGTTTTTTTGTTTGTTTTGTTTGTTTTTTTCAGAGGGGAAATGGGGAAAGGGGATATCATTCAAAATGTAAATTTAAAAATGTAATTAAAAAAAAAGAAAGAAATTACCATCCTAGTTTCCCAAGAATGCACATGTCCCAACTATATCTAATCAACATATCCCATCCCCCCCAGCTATAGGGATGCATTTCATAGACAACCTATATCAATAATAAGAGCAGATGAACTTGGAATATACATCAAACTTACTGTTCCAAAACCGTCAATAGAGTAAGGATTACTGTTGTCATTTGTTGTAAGTGAGGGAGGGCATCATGGCACAAATACAAATTTCCTGGATGAGGTCTTAGAGCTCCTTAGTGGTATTTAGGCAGTCCATAGCAGCCTGCGCCCTGACCCTGGTGCTGACAGCTTGGCCATGTGTTAGAACCACTGCAAAGAAAGAGCTGAATTGATTTAGAAGCTATGCAACACCATTAGGTCATTGTAGTGGAAAACAGACTATCTTTCACATTTCTGAGGCCTTGGACCTAGAAGTCCCTAAATCCTGCAACCTGGCACGTGACAGTTTTGCTAATAAATTTCCCTCTTCTCAACTTATTTTCACTGGATTCCTTTCACTTACAAGCACACTTACCAGCACACCCTGACTATTAAAACTAGGGAATGGCAAGTTAAAAATAACCCAAGTTAAAAACTACACTTGAAATTTGCACAAGCAGCTGTCAATCATTCTAAAGCGTCAGCACAGAAGTAATAACTGCTCAAGCAACATACGCATTTTAAATCTGTCAACAATATTTTGGGTGATGGAGAAAGATACATGTTCTGTTTATACTATGGTTAAGGCAAAACAAAATTTACCTTGTTAAACCTTGGCAACCAAGAAGGAGTGAAGGTATCCTAGCTACCATAAACAGAGTGGCTACCATTTCTCTTTAAAAGAGAATAAAAGGAAATTCCCCTGTGCTTGGACATAATGGAACTGCTCCGAAATAGACTAAAATGTCAGAAAGATGTCATAAGATAGGGAAGCATCCTAGCTTTTATGTATACCATGGAATCTATATTCCATTCTTTAACATGCAGGCAGAGTCCTATGTGCAAGGATCTTATGGTGTAGAAATAGGAGCTTATAACTGCCTCAACCAAGATGATTTCTTCTGCCTACCTGCCAAGAGGGCAAACTCAGTAACCCCATTCAATAACAGAGGTGTCCAGAAACAATCTGAGTATTAGCAGGTAATTTGTCCTCCCATGCTGCCAGCAAGACCCTGCTGGGCCTTCTACTTGCAAGTGCCCTCTAGTAATCAGCTTGTCTGATGTGCTTGTGCTGCCAAATAAAGTGTCCCTAAAGGCACTTAAGGGATTTGAAGGGTATATGGTTAGAGAATCAGTTTCATGTAGGAAGAAGTAGTATCTGCCAGTGTACCAGCGTCTGATGAGTGAAAAGGTATTCAATGTACTTGCATTTCTGAAAAGTGCAGAAAGCCCCACACACGGTTTAATGTGTTCAGTATTAATGTCTGCAGCCATTCTCTGCTCTGATCACTTTACTTCTTTTCTTTACGATGGGGCCTTCTTATCCATAGTAGCTATAACAGCTACCACAGTGCCAGGGCCATTAATTTATGTGTTAATATGGTGTTCTAGAAGCTTGAGGTTAAAATGATGAATATCACCTGGGAAGAAGATTGGAGGAGCACAAAATAACTGGCAAGTTGCCTTGTGGAAATAGCTCTCAACTTTATCAAACCATGGGGTAACATGTCAGATTATACTATGTACAGTTAATAATTAATGCAGTCTGGGCCTTATTTTGAAAAGTACAAACAAGCACTTCCAATAATTTTCTTCCTATGGAAAAAAATCTGTTGTGCCCCTCAAATTGAGCAGCAAAATGTCCCTTACAAAATACCTTAAGGCTTCCATTTCTCCAGATTTAGCATGCATCTGAGACAAGAAAGCTTTCACAAGCCTCCTTGCCATGGACAAAACAGAGATGTGTTTTTGCTTAATTAAAATTCTTTTTTGGCAACAGATGTCCTTGCAAAAATAGCTCAGAGTGCGGTGAAGCATTTTTATGGGCTGGAGTTCAGCAATGAGAGGCCGTCATCTGCCTTCTCTGCTCAGAGAGCAACACAAGAGAACCAGGTGGCTGGTCACAGTTTGAAAAGTGAACAAATGTATTTATTCATTCTGAGCAATTTGCAACCTACCGGGAGAGCAGGAGCCCTCTCCCAGCCCCTTGCTTCTGAGAGCAGGGACTGGGAGAAAAGGGAAGTGCTTAATTGCTTTGCACAGTTTTTCTCACTAAAGCAATTAGCACCTAGAGGAAAGTCCAGGAGGACACAGTCAGGCCTCAAACACATATGGTGGCCGGAAACTGGCTTGCCTACTGGCTCAGGCACACAGGTGATTCAGTCAGCACTGTGGTCTCAGGCAGTGCTGTAGAAATGCTCTCTTCTGAGTTTCTCATCCACTGAAAAGCCAGTGTGAAGCTAGCAGAAGCTTCTCAGCCTCAGATGCTACCAGGGGAAAACTAGATAAGACTATCCTCAGAGACTCCAGACCTTAAACAGCTTAGAGCTGCACTTTGGACTAAAATGGCTACTGAATGGCAGGTGAGAAAACAGATAAACTGACAACAGTCCCTTGGATGAACTTCATAGGAACCTATGCTGGGCTCCATGAAGATGTATTGTTCTCTGTGCACAAGGGAAGATGGGAATTGAGCCTAAATCTTTGCTTGAATGGACTTTCCTTGTGGATGGGTAGACACTTGGCCCTCCTACCTTCAGAGTGCTAGGATATGAACACAGATCACCATGCTAGCTGGGATATGTACTTTTAAAAATAAAAATAATAGTTGCTAGAGGCCTGTTTGATAGGATGCATGACTTTTATGTATGACAATATTCACTAAGAATATGTGAGTCAATTCTCCGTCTCTCTATATATCTTCCCTACTGTGTTCTCTCTCTCTCTTTCTCTCTCTCTCTCTCTCTCTC
>NW_022196897.1:35427304-35449360 GCF_008632895.1 Mastomys coucha
TCTCTCTCTCTCTCTCTCTCTCTCACACACACACACACACACACACACACACATTATTTTTTTAAACATATCTACAAGACAGGATTACAGAACAGACATTCTATTTATTTTTAGCATACTGTCAATGTCCGAATCAGATAATCCACTAATGCACAGCTCCTTAATTAACTCAGACAATCACAGAAAGCTCGTGGCACTAGATCTTTCCAGAAATCACAATCTTATTCTGCAGATACAAAACCTCTGTAATATTTAGCCACTTCTGTTGGAAGGCACTGTAAAAGATATTTTTAAATGTCCCTTTTTGATCTGGACTAGTCACCCAAAGGCCACATCATACATGGGCTACCTCTTCCTTTTGTGCAAGTTATAAACAGTAAGATACTTGTTGAGTTTATTACATTGTCTGATTTCCTTGTGGATGGGTAAATACTTGAATAAAGAATTCATCCAGAAGCCTGGGAAGGGAGGAAGGGCACTGTGTGCTATTATTTATACATTAATTTGATCACTATTTGCTGAGAGATAACATTTGCTGCTAGATACTACTTAGGAACAGGGACTTTAGTAGAGAGCTATACAAGTTCTGGACACCTGGAAGTTTGAGCTTTGAAAGAGCAGGTAGCAGTTATAGCATTGAACTCATCCTTCATAGCCTTGCTCATACATTATGCAATTTCATGTCATTTAGAACTGAACCCTCCAGGAATGAGCCTTCATCATCCAGGCAAAAGAGACTACTTTTGATTTATGCACACTGACAGGCAACTCCAGGGTTCAAGCTTGGGAACTGATTATCAAATAGGCCTCATAAAGGAAAGCTTCCTTCTACACCGGGTCGAAAAGATTTCTAACCTGATTCCAGTTGGAGCTGAAGTCTATGTACTAGACGAACAACTTCTAAAATAAATTTCTAGCAACATTATTAAAAGTTTTCAGGGCTGTGTAGGAAGAGGATTCTGAAAAGGCTGGCTAGGATTAAAATAAAATTTTAATTTATTCAAGTATTGTAACTTCTGTTTTGGCTATTTGTGTCATTATCCTCTATATGCTTTCACTTGGAGATTATAAATGAACACATAAATGTCTATGCATAGACCACATCTTAAAGTGAGAAAGACTGTACTGAGCCTGCAAGACTGGGCCAATTAAAAGGTATTCAAACAGAACTGGAATAAGCAAAAGGTTGCTGTCTGTTAAGAGGGACCCCTTGAGGAGTATGGTCTTATATTCGCCCATGTTTAAGTGCTACTGTATACTCTTTTGTGTGAGTCAAGGGGATCATATTGGGGTTCTTCCTGCCTACTGTATTAAAAATGCAAGAGAAGTAACCTCAAAGGCACTCCTACCCACCATTTTACCCTTTAGATAGTATCCTAGAACCTCAAACTTAAAGAGTGGCATGTCCCTAATCCTTTCAGAATTATAAATTTAAACTAACATGCTCAAGAGTGCACTGCATAAATAAGCATGCTCAGAAATGTGTCTACCCTTAAAGGGCTGGCCTATATGAACACGCATTTGCTCCCTAAATAAAATTCCTAGGCTACGTTTGTTTCAGGAAAGCATTGCCTTGGAAATAATTCCAGCCCTATCCTTACCTACAGCTGCAGGAAAAATCCTTCCTTCAAGTCACTCCTTGGCCACAGTTGTTCTGCCTTTGCATTCACCAATATGTAAAACCAGTGAATTGAGTTATATAATTCAAGAAACAGAGACATTAAATACAAAGGAAAAAGGATCATATCTGAAAAAGAATGGGTGTTATAAGAGAGTCCTACATATTTCTACCACAGAGAAAGAAGAGGGTATTTATTTCTTTTGTAAACATTTGCACAGAGTATATAACCTACAATAGATGTGTGTGTGTGTGTTGTTGTTGTTGTTACTTTACTTTATGATAATGGGAATCCATTTAGATGCACATCCATTCACATTCCAAGTAACATGTCCCTGTAGCATATTTGAAGACTATGCTATCATAGTTTCCCTCCTTTATCCCTCCCAACAATTGCTCCTTTGTCTCTTCTATTTCTTTTTTAAACTTCATGGCCTCTTACTTATATGCATATATCCTTAGTATTACTTAGTATTCATTCTCTCTCTCTCTCTCTCTCTATATATATATATACATACATATATATACATATATATACATATATATGTATATATATGTATATATATACACATATACATATATATGTATATATATTTATATGTATATGTATGTATATACATATATGTGTGTGTGTGTGTGTGTGTGTGTTTAGGGCTGCCTGCTTAGATTGGATAAACTCTCAGAGGGCTGATCCCTCTGAGAAGATTGCTTCTTCCTCTTTCAAAATGTTGGTATGCAGACTAATTTAATGTCAACATGATATAGGCTAAAGTCATTTGAGAGGGGGGAACCACAACTGAAAAATTTCCTCCATAAGACTGAGCAAGCTGGTAAACAGTGCCCCTCCACGTCTTCTGTATTAGCTCCTACCTCTATGTTCCTTCCCTGCTTAAGTTCCTGCCCTGTCTTTCTTCACTGATGAACAGTGATATAGAAGTGTGAGTCAAATAAAACTTTTGTTGCATTGCTTGGTTTTTGGTCATGGTGTTTTGTAATAGCAACAGAAACCCTAACTAAGATAGTCAATAACAGAGAAAGCATCCTCTATTATTGACATCAGAATAAGCTGCTAGGAGAACAATAGCTATTGTATTCTGACAGAAGTATACCAGGTACATACATCTTCTACTTGAATATGTTCAACTTACATTGTGTTGTAACTCCAGAGTAAGTTGAGACAACCCATTGCTTGGAGACTCTGTGACTTCCAATGAAACCAAGAATATATAATATAAGTAATTATAAACACTTGACCAATATTACTATAAACAAAATATACTTCACAATTCATTGTACTTAGCAGAGGGTTGGGGTCCAGAGTGTCTGGTGTGAACATCTGTGTTCTATGGATGTGGCAGTCCAGAGCTCTTTTCCAAAGCCTATTCCATTTTCCTAGTCTTTGCTCTATTTTCCATTACTACTCAACCCATGTGTTGCAAATTCAAGTGCTTTCCAAGACCTGGTATACCATAAGGAAATCCTGGCTCTACTACAAGAGCTTCATGTAGGATGGAATTATAAAAGTCATTGTAATTCAAGTCATTTCAAAGTATTTTAATTGTTCAAACAAGCTGACACTTGAAGACCTCTGCTAGACTGCAAGTTCACCTTCCTTTAGAATATGTATATGCAGCATACTCAGAAGTTCTCCTCACCACATCCTTTCCCATTTGCTGCTTCCATTGTATGGTCTCAGTGTGATGTGGCTGTAGACAAATGCTCTTTCTATACAAAGTTCAAGAGTAGAGAAAGAATAGTAGAATTTGATCAGTGCACACAGTACTCATGAACAGTAGTAGGACATTGAACCATACCAATACGTACAATTAAAATATGTGTTTAACTGTAAGAGAATATGGGAGTTTTATACTATCTTACTAATACTTAACTCACATTTACAATTGTATCCTAAGTGCTTAAGTTACCAAATATTTGATTTCTAAATAAAAGATGAGACTGTGCCCAAATAATTATACAGATCAAACCATCTATAAATATATTATTTGCTGCTAACTATAATATTTTATGAAATTTCAAGTATATGTCATCATACATACACATGCATGTATTTAACATTCTCTTGACAAGCTATATATGCCGACTAACATTAGAAAAAAAAGGCCTGTGTTTTTATTTTACAAAAGGAATACTGAAGCAAGATAGCAGAAAAAGAGGGGGAGGTAAGAAAGGAGAAGTTGCTTTAAGAGGGATGGGGTCTTTTTGATTAACATTATTCAAGTGATTATCATCACATCTCATCTACCAGACAGAACCTCTGAAATGAAAGGCTCTGCATTGGAAGACCATGAGTTAAATCCAGTTGGCATGATTTGGCCAGTGTTTTTTGTATTCATTTTTGTTTGGGAGGGGTGTTTGTTTGTTTGTTTAAGAAGTATCATATAGCAATTCCATCTTAAAATTGAAAATTTTCACTTCAAGTTTCTTATATTCCACACTCTCTTCTAGAACAACATGTGACCTCCAGTTTTCTCTGTCACCATTGTACTGCCACAAATATTTACATGACCTGAATAGTCTCTTTAGACATTTGAGTTCAATTACATCCAGGATAGCAAGGATCTATCTGCTTTTATGCACACCCAAGTGGTATACGAAGTCTACAGAGTGAGGTAGAGACAGAAAACCAGTCCTAGAAGATTTGGACCGGGTCTCTAAAGACAGAAGGGTTAGAGGATCACTTACATTTGCTTTTTAAAAAATAGGACATCAAAAATTAAAACCAAGATATATGAATATATAAAATATTCAGAGCACTAGAAGATACTGTCTCCCATCTCAAGGGCAGCGATTATTACTAAGTGAAAAAGAAATCATTGAAATAATCAATGCTGGTCTAAGTCTAGACCATATGGCCAATCAAGGGGCTTCTGAGAAATTCTCTTAAGCTTGCAGGGGCTGGGAATGGAAACTATTATAAGATGCAAGTTTCCACCTGCTTGCACTATGTGGTTTCTTTGTAATCCCAAAGAATCCCTGGCTAAAGAATAGGATAGAAATGTAGGGATTCCTCAAAAAATTAACTGCAGCTTTTAGTCATTAAATATTGTCTGAAGAAAAATATGTGGCAGGAAAGAAGCTAGATGGACAAGAACATCATGTCTTATGTATTCCAATCCTGTTTTATGAGACTGAAGAATTTATCTTGGAACATGTTATTCAGGTCAAAGGTAACTTGAAAGCTGACAATAAAATACATTCTATATGTTCTTGGACAAACCTATTTTATTCCAATTCTCAATTATTTAAGTTAAATACTTGAGAATGTCAAGGCTGTAAGAAGTATAAATACATAGTTATATCCAAAGATGAAGGAGGGAAAAATACAAAAGAAGAGAATATCCACAGAGATTAATTTTCCAACTTAAGGAATATTAAGAAGCAGGTCAAATAAATAAGTGTTTAATAAGGAGAAGACAGAATTGAAGGGAAATAATAAAACACATGGAGATGTTTTAGAAGATTCATTCAATAGGAAACTGTTTACCAGTAGCTTAGTTCAAAAGAGACTGTCAGTAGGACAAATGGCAACCAACATATTGGGAAAAGATCTTTACCAATCCTGTATCTGGTAGAGGGCTAATATCCACTATATACAAAGAACTCAAGAAGTTAGACTCCAGAGAACCAAATAACCCTATTAAAAATGGAGTACAGAACTAAACAATGAATTCTCAACAGAGGAATACCAAATAGCTGAGAAGCACCTAAAGAAATGTTCAACATCCTTAGTTATCAGGGAAATGCAAATTAAAACAACCCTGAGATTCCACCTCACACCAGTCAGAATGGCTAGGATAAAAAAACTCAGGTAACAGCAGATGCTGGCAAGGTTGTGGAGAAAGGAACACTCCTTCATTGCTGGTGGGATTGCAAGCTGGTACAACCACTCTTTGTCCACATGCCTCGAGGCTCTTCCCCATCAGTTTGGCACTTCCTCTGGAAATTGGACATAGTAGTATCAGAGGTCCCAGATATACCACTCCTGGGCATATACCCAGAAGATGCTCCAACAAGTAATAAGGACACATGCTCCACTACATTCATAGCAGCTTTATTTATAATAGTAAGAAACTGGAAATGACTCAGATGTCCCTCAACAGAGGAATGAATGGATACAGAAAATGTAGTACATTTACACAATGGAGTACTACTCAGCTATTAAAAACAATGAATTTATAAAATTCTTAAGGAAATGGATGGATCTGGAGAATATCATCCTGAGAGAGGTAATCCAATTCCAAAAGAAGACACATGGTATGCACTCTCTGATAAGTGGATATTAGCCCAGAAGATTGGAATACACAAAGTACAATCCACAAACCACAAGAAACTCAAGAAAAAGGAAGACAAAAGTGTGAATAATGTGTTTCTTCTTAAAGGAGGGAACAAAATACCCATGGAAGGAGTTGTAGAGACTACTATGGAGCAGAGACTGAAGGAAGGACAATCCAGAGACTGCTCCACCTCGGAATCCTTTCCCTATTCAATCATCAAATGCAGATACTATTGTGGATGCCAGCAAGTGCTGGCTGACAGGAGACTGATATAGCTGTCTCCTGAGAGGCTCTGACAGTACCTGACTAATACAGAAGTAGAGGCTCACAGCCATCCATTGGACTGTGTACAGGGTCCCCAATGAAGGCGCTAGAGAAAGGACCCAAGGAGCTGAAGGGTTTGTAGACCCTTAAGCGAACAACATGAACTAACTAGTACCCTCAGAGCTCCCAGAGACTAAACCACCAACCAAAGAGTATACATGGTAGGACTAATGGCTCCAGCAGCATATATAGCAGAGGATGGCCTGGTAGGTCATCAATGGGAAGAGAGGCCCTTGGCCCTCTGAAGGCTCTATGCCTCAGTGTAGGGGAATGCCAGGGCCAGGAAGTGGGAGAGGGTGATTTGGTGAGTGTGGGTGGGGGTCGGGGGGGGGGAGATGGCTGGGAGAACAAGGTTTTTTTTTGTTGTTGTTGTTTTTGTTTTTATTTTATTTTTTCTTTTTATCGGGAGGGGGAACTGGGAAAGGAGATATCATATGACACGTAAATAAAGGAAATATCTAATAAAAAATAAAGAAAATAGAATATAGAAAAGAATTAGTTTCTTTTCTAAACCTTTTTATTAGATTACAAAGAATTGGAATTCTGTGTGGCAATTTTCAAACAATATTCATTTTTGTTGTTTCTTTTTCTTTGTTCCAAGTCCACCTCAGTTCTAGAAATAATATAGACTGAACCATCAACGAACGAGGACACATGGGCTTGTCCTAGGCTCCTGGCACATATGTCGCAGATATGCAGCTTGGGCTTCATGTGGGTACCCCAACAAACGAAATGGGGGCTTATTCTGACTCTAGGCTGCCCGTGGATCCTGTTTCCTTAACTAGGCTGCCTTGTCAGGCTTCAGTGGGAGAGAATGTGCCTACTTTTTCAGTGAGTGACTTGATTGCCAAGGTAAGTTGGTACCCAAGGAAGGACTCCACATTTTCACAGGAGAAGGGGATGTGTGTGGGGGTGCTATGAGTCAGAGACTGGGAGGAGCCAGGGCTGTGATCAGGATGTAAAGTGAATAAATAAATAAAATTTAATAAATGAAGTAGAGCTTGTCTGCCTACCCTAAGGTAAAGGCTGTTAGAGGATGAGGTATTATTTAGGGTGCTTCTGAACAAACAAATAAATAAATAAGAAGTTTTCATTTTTTTTTAAAAATGGTCCTGAGTCATTCAGGAACTTCCAGCTGAAATACTAGGCTAGCAGGAGAAGTACAAAGAAGTGATGGACATATGAGGAAGCTCTAGCGGGAACACAGTGTTCCTATGGGAATTGCCTCTCGATTAGGCATCCAAGTGAGGCACAATATGCATGATACATGTGGCATGTGCTTTGTCTTGCCTTCATAAGCAGAGTGTATCCTAGGTAGGTGAAATCAGCAAACTGGAGATTGTTTTGTGAAAAGAGAAAAATCAGGATATCACAGAACTATAAAATGTTACAGCAAGGCGAATTTTCCACACTTTTATTTCAGTATGTGTGTATGTGCGTGTGTGTGTGTGTGTGTGTGTGTGTGTGTGTGTGTGTGCAACAGAGAGGGAAAGTGGTTTTTAACAAAGTTTAATACCTTCTCTGATAAAAGCCCTGAAGAAACTAGAATATATTTCAATATAATAAAGGCTATATATAATAAACTTATAGCCAATGTTACACTGAATAAAGAGAAATTAGAACACTGTCTCTAAAACAAGAAATAAGGTCAGGGTATGCACTTTCCCTGATCTTTTTCAATATAGTGCTTGAAGGATTAGAACAGCAAGACAAGAAATGAACAGGATAAAAACTAGAAAGGAAAAGGTTTAATAAAGCCTATTTGGTAATGACATGATTCTGTTCTTAAAAGACTTCATTGACTCTACCAGAAAATTCTTAGACCTGGAAAATACTTGTAGATTATAACAGAAAACAAAATCAATGTGCAGAAATAATAGCTTTTTGATATTTTAATAAACAAATGGCTGAGAAAACAATAAAGAAAATACCATTCAAAATAGCTTCTCAAAAACTAAAGTATCTAGTAGAAAACTTAACCAAGAAAATAAAGATCTCTCCAGTGCTTAGTGATGTAACAAATTTGAAGAAGATGGTATAAAATGGATAGGCTATCTGTGTTTATGGACTGGTAGCACCAATACTTTTAAAAAATCACCACAAAGTCACCTTAACATTGATCATAGTTATAATAATATTCTTCAAAGAACCATCTTAAAATTGTAAAGTGAACTTGGAAGAAATTAAAAGTATGTAATCCTAAAGAAATAATGGCCATAGCAATCCTCAACAGAAAGCAATGCTGAGAATATCCAAATAACTGATCTGAAAATAAACTACAGAGCCATCATAACAAGAATAGGTATGTAGGTCATGGAATGAAATGGAGTGAAATGAGGACCCAGAAATAAGCCTACACAGCTAGAGCTATACAATTCTTAAACAAAGGTGTCAAAAACATTGGAAAAGAGACAGCCATGTCAACAAATTATGTTGGGAGACGTTGAAACCAACTTATAAATGAGTATAACTGGGTCTCTCTCTTACTTGCACAAGAATCAATTCAAAATAGATTACAAATTAAGATTTGAAACCTCTAGTGGAAAACAAGGAAAATGAATCGACATACAGGCATAGGCAGGAGTTGTTTTTAGAAGATTTGAATAGATAAAATATAATGCCAAAAATTGAAAAGAATAGGATTATATGAAAGGAAATTAATTTTTTCTGTACCATAAGTAGAATGTATTTGTATCCTGCTAACTATAGATCAGACAGTATCAATATATATCATATATAAAAGTCTCTAAGTTAAAAATTAATAAACATTTCAAATAAAGGTCTAATGAACTAAATAGTTCTATAAAGAGAAAGAAAGAGAGGAAGAAAGAAAGGAAGGAAGGAAGGAAGGAAGGAAGGAAAGAAAGAAGAAAAGGATGCACAAATGGCCAATAAATTTTTGAAGAAGTATGTAACCTTAGCTATCAAGAAAGTATGAAAACTGCTTTGAGTTCCTATCTTACTCCCATTAGACTATGATAAAGAAAGCACATGACAACAAATGCTAATGGAGATACAGAGACAAGTAACTCTTGTAAGCTAGTGATGGAGATGTACAAATGTAGAGCAACTACCAAAATCTGTATGAAGGTTTCATAGCAAAGTAAAAAATTGTGTACCCTATGATTTAGTTGTACCACTTCTGTATAAATACCTGAAGGTTTCCTAGTCAGAAGCCCAGAGATAATTCTGCATGCTTAGTGCTGCTTTATTCACATTAGATAAGAAATGGAACCATCTTTTATGTCTGCCATCAAATGAATAAGTAAAGATAACATGGTACACAGTAAAATTTTATCCAGTCATTAAAAGGTGAAATCATGACATTTGAAGGAAAATAGATACAACTAGACCTCATTATATTAAATAAATAAGGCCAACTAAACAAATACTACGTATTTTCTCATATTCATGCACTTTGTTAGATTAAAGTATATGAGGGTTGGTAGAAGATAGAAAGAGGATCATGAGAGGAGAAGAAAGGGAGAAATTGATCTCAGTGTACAGAGGAGGGAATAATGAAGAGAGAAGTGGAATAAGAAATACTGTGGGGGAAATAGCGGTCCAGAAAGAGAGGCAGGGAGTATAACATAGTGTAGAGGAAGGCGGAGTTGAATAAGAAGGAAGTAAAATGCATATATGTATGAAATGAAATGCCACAGTGAAACCTATTATTCTACATATTGTCTTACAATGTATAAATATAATATTTAAGACATAAGAGAAGTGGATAAAATCTCCTGCTGTATAAAGAAATAATACATAATTGTCATTCTTTATTGTTTTTATGAGTACCATTAAATCTTAGCACTTGTGACTTGTGTTGTACTGTTTGAAGAGTCTGTAAGCAGACAAGTATATTATACTATAATGTCACAATGAGTAGAAGAATGAAAATTAAATGCCTTCTAAACCTCTTCAAACAAGCCCTACCTCTTATCCTCCAAAATAATAGCTATTTAGAGCTTAGTACATGCTTTGAGACAGGTTATGGGCTTATTTTCTATGCATGTACTTACACAGAAGCTTAATGAATGACAAAGGCATCCTATATACAAGTTTTATTATTATCTTTTGGCCCTCCTCTTTCCATGTGCCATTTCTTATGCTTTCATGTCAACACACATAGTTGTACTTAGTTGCTTGAAAACAAACATTGTATTCATCCCTACTAGAAGATGTGCCCTAATTTATTTCAACAATTACTATTGGTTCACAGTTTGGATGTAAGTCTCTTCTAACAGTAATGTTTCAATAGTGTGTGGTGTGTGTCTGTGTGTCTGTGTGTGTGTGTATACAAGTCAATTATTTTCAAACAACAGATCTTTAGAAAAGAGTGGGAAGCAAGTCTATATATATTAACTGTACTCATATTTATCTTTAGGCTTTATTCTTTTCAACTCTGCTTGCACCACATTTCTGCTCATTCTCTTTATAATCTGAGACAGGCTGACAAAGATAGCTATTATACTGAGGACCCAGAGGCCTGAAAAGCCGAAGGCTAGGAGAACAGTCATTGACATTGACTCTGCATGAACAGGCCTAAAATGCTGTTCTCTGTTGAGGCTTTGAATCATGGTGATGGTATTTATTCTTTGCCAGTACACCGTCAATGCTACACCTCCTGTGACAAATTCTAGGAGATCCCTGTGTGTGCATACTTACCTCTACCCATTCAAAAACCAGTTTCAGGTTCCTTAGTTTGCACAAGATTTTTCCACTATGCTAATTTAACTCTTGTGAAAAAGTAGAAAAGACATGAATCTGAACTTAAAGTTTGAGCATATAAATACATTATTTTGGATGTAAGAAGCTCTGTAAACATGTCCCCAGAGAATGTGAAAGGTCCCAGGCATACATGTTAGATATTTTAGGTGTCCTCCCTCTTGGTAGCAGTACCAGGTGAGAAAATTGTAGCCCACTGGAGCCTCTCTTTCCTGTCTAAACTTTCCCTGTGTTAGCCCTAAAGACCCATCTTTAACAAGTCTCAAGAAATCTGTCCTATTCTAATAGGGTGCTTGACAGTCAGAAGTAAAAAGATATGTATTTTATATTTAAAGAGATCTATCACAGCAAATTATGAATTTATATTATAGATTTACTAAATTATAAAAAATCTAGATAAATTACAGCAGTGAGTTCATTTAATTATAAAGATTGAAAAATTCTAGAATCTACTACTTTGGATTGAAAAATCTGAGTGCCACTAGTAAATGTACAGCCTGAATGCTAGCAGATTTAAGACATAAGAACCACCAACAATGGAGCAGTGTTCCTCTTTCTCTACATCCTTGCCAGCATCTGCTGCCACCTGAGTTTTTGATCTTAGCCATTCTGACTGGTATGAGGTGGGATCTCAGGGTTGTTTTAATTTGCACTTCCCTGATGACTAAGGATGTTGAAAATTTCTTTAGGTGCTTCTCAGCCATTCCGTATTCCTCAGTTGAGAATTTTTTGTTTAGCTCTGTACCTCATTTTTAATAGGGTTATTTGATTCTCTAGAATCTAAGTTCCTGAGTTCTTTGTATATATTGGATATTAGCCGTCTATCAGATGTAGGATTGATGAAGATCTTTTTCTAATCTGTTGGTTGCCATTTTGTCCTATTGACAGTATCCTTTGCCTTATAGATCTTTGCAATTTTATGAGGTCCCATTTGTTTAATGATTGATCTTAGAGCATAAGCCACTGGGTTCTGTTCAGGAATTTTTCCCCTATGCCCATGTGTTCGAGGCTCTTTCCCACTTTCTCTTCTATTAGCTTCAGTGTATCTGCTTTTATGTGGAGGTCCTTGATCCACTTGGACTTGAGCTTTGTACAAGGAGATAAGAATGGATTTGCTATCTTCTACATGCTAACCACCAGTTGAACCAGCACCATTTGTTGAAAATGCTCTCTTTTTTCTACTGGATGGTTTTAGCTCCTTTGTCAAAGAGCAAGTGGCCATAGGTATGAGTTCATTTCTGGCTCTTTAATTTTATTTCACTGATCTACTTGCCTGTCACTGTACCAAAACCATGCAGTTTTTATCACGATTTCCCTGAAGTACAGCTTGAGGTCAGGGATGGTGATTCCCCCAAAAGTCCTTTTATTGTTGCGAATAGTCTTCACTATCCTGGGTTTTTTGTTATTCCAGATGAGTTTGAAAATTGCTCTTTCTAACTCTATGAAAAATCGAGTTGGAATTTTGATGGGTATTGCATTGAATCTGTAGATTGCTTTCAGCAAGATGGTCATTTTAACTATACTAAACCTACCAGTCCATGAGCATGGGAGACCTTTCTATCTTCTGAGATCTTCTTCAATTTCTTTCTTCAGAGACTTGAAGTTCTTGTCCTACAGATCTTTCACTTGCTTAGTTAGAGTCACACCAAGATATTTTATATTATTTGTGACTATTGTGAAAGGTGTTTTTTCCCCTAATTTATTTCTCAGCCTGTTTATTCTTTGTGTAGAGGAAGGCCACTGATTTGAGTTAATTTTATATCCAAGCATTTTGCTGAAGTTGTTGATGAGGTTTAGGAGTTCTCTGGTAGGATTTTTTTGAGGGTCACTTAAGTACACTATCATATTATCTGCAAATAGTGATAATTTGACTTCTGCCTTTCCAATTTGTATCCCTTTGACCTCCTTTTGTTGTCTAATTGCTCTAGGCAGGACTTAAAGTGCTATATTGAATTGATAGGGAGAAAGTGGACAACCTTGTCTGGTCCCTGATTTTTGTGGAATTGCTTCAAGTTTTTCTCCATTTAGTTTGATGTTGGCTACTGGTTTTCTGTATACTGCCTTTACTATGTTTAGATGTGGGCCTTGAATTCCTGATCTTTCCAAGATTTTTTTTACCATGAAGGGGTGTTGAATTTTGTCAAATGCTTTCTCAGTATCTAATGAGCTGGGTTTGTGTGTGTGTGTGTCTGTTTCCCTTTGAGTTTGTTTATATAGTGGATTATGTTGAAGCAGGTACAACCACTCTAGTACTCAGTCTGGTAGTTTCTCAGAAAATTGGACATAGTATGACCTGAAGACCCAGCTATACCACTTCTGGGCAAAAGATGCTCCAACATATAATAAGGACAAATGCTCCACTATGGTCATAGCAGCCTTATCTATAATATTCAGAAGCTGGAAAGAACCAAGATGTTCTTCAATAGAGAAATGGATGCAAAAGATGTGGTACATTTACATAAAGGAATACTACTCAGCTATGAAAAACAAAGCAAATGGATGGAACTAGCAAACATCATCCTGAGTGAGGTAACCCAGTCACAAAAGAACATCCATGGTATGCACTCACTGATATGTGGATATTAGCCCCAAAGCTCAGAATACCCAAGATACAATTCACATACCACATGAAGCTCAAGAAGAAGGAAGACCAAAATGTGTATACTTCGATCCTTCTTAGAAGGGGGAACAAAACTCTCACAGGAGCAAATGTGGAGACAAAGTGTGCATTAGAGACTGAAGGAAAGGCCATCCAGAGACTGCCCCACCTGGGCATCCAACCCATATACAGTCACCAAATGCAGACACTATTGTGGATGCCAAGAAGTACATGCTGACAGGAGCCTGTTACTGCTGTCTCCTGAGATTCTTTACCAGAACCTGACAAATACAGAAAGGGAAGCTTGCTGCCAACCATTGCACTGAGCACAGGGTCCCCAATGTAGGAGTTAGAGAAAAGACTGAAGGAGCTGAAGGGGTTTGCAACCCCATAGGAAGAACAACAATATCAACCAACCAGACCCCTCAGAACTTCCAGGGACTAAACCACCAACCAAGGAATACACATGGAGGAACCCATGGCTCCAGCTGCATATGTACCAGAGGATGGCCTTGTGGGACATCAATGAGAGGAGAGGTCCTTGGTCCTGTGAAGGCTCGATGCTCCAGTGTAGGGGACCACAAGGGTGGGAAGGTGGGAGTGGGTGGATGGGGGAGCACCCTCATAGTAGCATGGGGAAGGAGAATGGGATGGGGGGCTTCCAGAGGAGGGGGAGCTCTGGGAAAGAAGATAACATTTGAAAAGTAAATAAAATATATGAATATAAAAATAAAAAATAAGCCATATTGGAAAAAAAGTCATTAAAGAGCCAACTTACTTTCAATTTGAGTCTAAAGACATGAAGAATCTGATGTTTCAGATCAAGGCTCTAAGACTGAGAACTTCTCTCTCCCTCATGAAGGTCCTATTTCTTGAACTCCTATAGTCATCAGCTTATTGGATGAGGACCACCCCTATTAGGGAATTTATACAATTTATACAGTCTGCTGTCTCAAAGTTTTGTCATCAAAATTACTGACACGTACATATATATAACAGTGCTCAGTTTTTTAAAAAAATCTAGGCACCTTGTATCTGGATCAAATTGATCCATAAGTGAACCATCATAGGTGCTATCAGCTTTGATCTGTCATTGATGAAATTCCACAGATTTGACACTCACAAGACTGACTGACTGTTCACTGGTCTAACTGTAATGTGAATAATATGGTTGACCGAGAGACTTCTTCTCATCACAAGTATAACGTGAATATACAAAGAATTAATTAATTGCCCAGAAGGTATTAATTTCATCATGCACATTGGCATTTCCAAAATTTTTATTAAATCAGTGTGGCATATATACCACCAGAGGCCAGGACAATGCCTCAGAACCAACTTGGATCAAGTCACTCTATCTTCACATAGAGATATACAATGATACATAGAGACGATGTTACAAATGCCTAAACAGAAAAAGCTTAAGCCACATACAACTGATATGAAGCATACTTTTTCCTCAGTCCTCATTTATCCTGAAAAATGCCAATTATCATTCAATCACACATAGGTTTCCTTTTACTTTTCTTATTTATGGACAATTGCATCTGAGGGTTAACCCAAGCATACTAAGTTCATAATATAGATCTTCCATTAGCTTCTCCTTCATTCACTTTTCACATCTGCTTTAAAATATGCCTCAAGGCCAAGTTAAAGGCAATCATAGTAACTACAACAATGCAGGATAGCTCCAAAGGACAGGCAAGACCATTTACTAATATGTCATTGTTCTTTTCTTAGGTATAATACATAAAAGAGAAATGCTACAGACTTAAAGTGATCCCAAGTATAAGATGCTAAGGAATGAATCCCATCTTCCATTACAATTAAGAATGCATGCATGCATATGTATTAAAGCCATTGATGATTTATTACAACAACCTATTGGAATGAATTCAACATGTTGCTAATTGTACTGCCTCTTCTATGATCAAGATGTTAGAGCCCTCTTCCAAGTGTTCCCAGACTCTAATAGACCTGCCAGTAAATCTGTCTTCTTTCAGGCAATCCCAGCCCACTTCCATGCCTGCACAGCTGCTTCTGAAGACTTCAGACTGCTTTCTTATCTTAAAATTAAAATGTTAAATGGGCTGACAGGTTGCACTGATCTAATTTAATTAAACATACAAAAACAAAAGAACTGTTTATTTATGAAACTGTCATAAGCTATGAAATAAAGTATTTAATCCTATCCTTTGGTACCTAACTGTCTACTGTAACCTAAAATTTTGCAGAAGAAGACTTGACGTGAATAAAGAAGATGAAGGAGTAACCTTCAAAGCTTGAAGTTGGAACTTGAGTTCATTGCTCATGTTGTATTGAACCCTAAATTTGAAATACAAATGGATTAGAAATCAAACAGAATATCTTGTTCATTTCATTGCTTTATGTTTGTAAAACCCTTTAATTAACAAATCAACCCTCAGTTTTCTGCTTTTAATCCTTTGCTGTGCATTAAATCCTACACCAAGGTGAGTAGCTATATTGGCCACCAGAATGAAGAGCTGATGACCAGCTGCACTTATAGTCTCTAATATTCAAGGCTCTTTTCTAATAACATTGAGTAACAATTAAAGTAACAATAAATATTTTGAGTTTAAAAATTATAAAATGTATTTATGGAAGTTGGTATTAAAAATGAATCAAGTAAACCTCAAATACAACACATCCATTATAAAACTATAGATACTTGTAAGTACATATATATTTCTGAGAACATTTAAAATAGTATAAAATAACTAGTTATTTATTTGTTCTTATGTTTATACATATCCAAATATTACATGCATATGTATACATATGCTAACATGTATGTATTTATGCCTGTAGTTGATGTGTGTGTATTCCCAAACATTTTAGGCATAAATGCATAGCAAAAATTTAAGCCAACTTAAAAGTGTTCTTTTTTACCCTTGGAAAATCAATGTTGAGGTGTCATTTTAAAAAATGAACTCTTTTTTTTTTTTTGATTTTTTTTAATTTTAGATATTTTCTTTATTTACATGTAAATTTCTCCATTCCCAGTTTTCCCTCCAAAAAACAAAGAAACAAACAAAAACAACTAAAACAAACCCCTGTTGCCTCCCACTTCCCCATGTCTGCCACCCTGCCCTCTCCCACTTTCTGGCCCTCGCATTCCCCTACACTGGTAAAAAATGAACTCTACATACCTCTTTGTATATCTACTTAGAATTTTTTTTTTTTTCTTTTTAAAATTTCATACAAGTATTATAAATTATTCTATAGATACAATATATCTTGGTCAGATCCATTCCCCCTCTCCATCTCTTTTGCCCCCCTATACATCACCCATATCCCTCCCATTTTAGTGTCTTTAAAAAACAAAGTCCATCAGTACTGCTCATATGCACATGTTCACAGGAACATCCACATGGGCATGGGTAACCTGGGAATGACCATCCCATTCCTCTGGAAGGAAAAAGAACTCTACCTGTCCTGGCAGCTACAACTGCTACTAGCTCCTCAGCTCCCCTTCTATCTCCACGATGGAATTTTTAACTCTTTACTCTGTAGAAGTCTTAGGTAGGTAAGCACTGCTGTTGTGAATCCATGTATGTAACAGGCATACCATGTCCAAATCCCAGCTTTTCATACCACTCTTCCTCATTGTCTGGCTCTTATAGCCTTCCCATTATTCTATCATGTTTTCTTGACTGTATGTGCAAGTGTGTGTGTGTGTGTGTGTGTGTGTGTGTGTGTGTGTGTTAGTGTGTGTGTTAGTGTGTGTGTTAGTTATTCACACAGTCTCAACTAACCTGGATCTCTGGGAACTCCCAGAAGCTAAGCCACCAACCACACATGGGCTGGTCTGAGCCCGCTCCCCCGACACATATATAGCAGAAGACTGCCTTGTCTGGTGTCAGTAGGAAAGGATGTACCTATTCCTGTAGAAACTTGATGCCCCAGGGAGAGGGAATGCTTGAAGGCTGTGGGAGTACCCTCTCAGAGGCAAAGGAGCAGGGAATGGGATGAAGAACTGTCGGAGGGGGCACCAGGAAGGGAGGGTAACATTTGGAATGTAAATAAATAAAATAATTAATTTAAAATTTTTTTTTTAAATTAAAAAAAAAGGTTTCAGTATCCACCTATGTACTTCATATCAAGTAAAGCACAGAAACTTAAGCATTAGTCTTAAGGCAATTGTCAAATTAAATAATAATAATAATAATAGTAATAGTAATAATAATAATAATAATAATAATGATAGCGAAGAAGGAAAATAGGAAAAAGGAGGAAGGAGAAATTATGTTCAACAAGACAAAATTAAGTTGTAGACAGAAGTTTGACTTCTAAGTGTCTTATGAAAATTAGAATGACTACTCAGAAAGAGTCTCACCTCCTACATCCTCTTTCCCCAAATGGAAATTCTTCACTTCCCTTTTCGGACTTAGCCTGTCCAGGTAACCCCAGCCATGCATTGCCCCACGTCCTAGGAAGCTTTGGAAGTAAATCTCACTGCAGCTGCACTGCAGTCACAGTGTGTCTGCTGACTACTCGAGAGTGAAAACAAATAGCAGCCATGTGCTGGCCACACATTCCAATGGGGATCCTGCCATCTGTCTTTGTGTTCATACAGTCATTCAGATTTCCAGTTCATACCAGCTCGATGCCACTTCCAAGCAGAACTTGGAACAGTCAGAACAGAGAGAAAGTTCACGGACAGCATGGAGTTTTGCAGAGTTTAGCACATTCACACAGAAGCAGCAATGTCCAGCTAACATAACTAATTTTTGTGATATTAATAATTTCCAAGGGGACATGCAGAGTCAATGGCAGTGGTTACAGTGAACAGGATAGGCCGAGAACTTGGCTCTGTTATATTTGACTCCATTACACAGCTACCATGCATTCTCTGCACTGGGAGACCAAATATGACACAAGTCAACTTTCAGTGGTCCTTCCATTATTAAACTATTCAATCCATACCATAAGATTAAATAAAGCATTTGATTATTATCTGCTATTAGGGATCAGTTTACGTCCTTCCCAGGTTTGAAATTTTCATACTCTCTTGCTATCTATAAATGTGAACTTATTTTTAAATCAGTTTCTTGGTAATGTAATCCAGGTAAGAATAGGTAATTAGGTTTGGCATTAATCCATTATGACTAGTTTAGTCACAAAAAGGGAAATCTAGAAAGACCTAGGGAGAATGCTGTGAGAAGACAGAGCTGGAGATTGCAGAGATATATCTCCAAGCAAGTGAATGACAGAAATGGAAGTTATTATCATAAGCAAGGGGGCAAATGTTGAATAGATTGTCCTGTGAACCTTATAAAGGAACCAGCTCTGTAGCTTCCAGTCTGCACAAGAGTGACAGAATAGTGTTATTTTGTTTCAGTTCTACTCCGTATTTACTGTAATTGATTGTATCAGTCTTCAGAAACCAATAATCATTCACGTGCATCTATGAAAAGGGTTCTCAGAGTCCAAGTTCTTTTTCTCACACTCATAGATAATGAATGAGCAAGACTTTCAACCTGACACTGTCTGACTATAGGGTTCCTTTGTCTCCCACCCTATCTTCTTCCTAATATTTTTTTTCTCATGGCATGTTGCTCATATAAGATTATCAGGACCTTCTTTAAGCACTTGTACTTTAATTTTATTTAACCCTTAAAGCTGGGGGGGGCTTGTAGATATTTCCTTAGTACAGTATTTTGTTTTAACGCCAACTAAAAGAATTCCAAGAATTTCCTCCTATTCTTAAAATGAGGCAGAATACTATTAATGTTTGTTATTTGTTACTTTCTATTAATGCTTATTGATACTTTTTTATTTATTCTTCTCTCATATATTACATTCCTACCAGAATTTCTCTTTCCCATTCTCCTCCCAGTTCTTCCTCCACCCCAGGTCCACTCCTCTGCTACCTTTCCAAACATGGCAGGCCTCTCAGGAATATCAATCAAACATGGTGTTTGCAAAGTTGCAACAAGACTTAGACATATTCTTTCATATTAAGGCTGGATGAGGCAACTCAGTAAGACAAAAAGGATTCTAAAAGCAGGCAAAAGACTCAGAAACAGTCCTTGCTCCCACTGTTAAGAATACCACAAGAACCCCAAGCAATACAACAATAACATACTGATAAATTTCTTATGATAACTAAAAGAACAATCTTAATGTTGAATACACTTAGCATCATCACAAACAGTCACAATCACTCTGGTGTCAACTCTCCATAGTGGTAACTCAAGAGAACCCTTAATCTTGTGGCTGAACAAATTCTTTTATTACCCATTTTGTTAAATTCCTCAATCCCCTTAATGGGCACACATCTAAGTATAACATCCTGAGTTTACCTATCTACTTGTCTGTTTCTAATGGTGCTTTTCATGAAAATGTAACTCAAAGAAAACCAAGTCTTCAGTCTCCATTTCTGAGGGTTCAGACACTTCAGATCTATAGTGCTGAGGTATAGCATTAAGCACAGCACTTTTATTTATTTTCATAATCATTCCTTCTTTAAGCAGTTGGGGAAGAGATTAAAATGGCAGGTGGGGTTCTAAAGCCGTAACAATTTTGTTTGAAATTCTTGTTGTTCCTATTGCATACAAATTGAAATTTAATGAAAACATGTAAACATAAAATGTATACAAAAAGATGGACCTCAGGAAAAGATTTTTCTTGAGTAAAATGAAAAATATAGTAGAAAAAAAAAATCAGAGACTCAAGATTCCTAGAATTTAACAAAACCTTTTATATAATTAAACTATATATAAGTCACAGCTCTATACTACAACACAACCATCCTATTAATTTTTATTAAACAAAACATTTTTTTCTATCCTTGAAAAGCTAAATGTTTTAAGATGTTAAAGTTTTAGCATAGTAAACATATAACCAGCCATGTATTTTCACTGAATACAAAAATTGTGTGTGAGTATGTCTATTGAGTGTGCGTGTGTGGGTGGGCATACTGGAGTATGTGACTGTATATGTATGATACTTGCTACAAAGCTGCCAACCCTCATTCCTTCAGAATGAGGTACTTCAATTTATTGTCTCAATTTCAATCTGCCTGAGGCCTAAAATAAAGAGAGTCACAATTGATTTCAGTTGGATATTTAGAAACTCATTCAGATTCTTTCTGAGTCAATTAGATGATCACAACTTGGCAGCTCAGTAAATTTCCTGCTGGGAACTAGATTGCAAGAGAAGGAAAAAAAAAAAAAACAAATAAAGATATTATGTGCAATTGTCCATCAAGAATCAAGCTTTCTAGATGCAACCATAATTGAAACACCTGTTCTCATACTTGCTGGTCCCATTTTGAGTACAAAGAAGGGGAAATTATCCCATGCTATATCTATGACATAATAAGAAATACACATTTGATATCTGCCTCCATTTCTGACATGGGGTTCCCAACATCCTGTGTAATTCTAAGATTGATAGCACTGCTAAAATAATGGCATATCCTTTGATCTTACTCTTGACTTCCTGACACAAGAGTTTCTGAGACCTGGGAGAGCTATGTGGTGAAGAGTATCCTATGCTGTGTGATGAAGAGCAATACATGACTAGCCATCTAAAACCTTTAGACGTGCTTCACTTCTGGGAAAGGAAGAACCTGATCATCCATGGCCAATGATACAATCAAACATGTCTTCCTAAAAAAAAATCTCTCTAAGAACTCTTAACACTGGGAACTGGGAACCAGAACACTTCTAATTGGATGAACACATCCACTGGCCTTTAGAGTGGCACACCCTAATTCCACAAAGACAAAAGAAGCAAAAGTTCCTAAGCTTAGGATACACACAGAACTTCTGCTGTGTATTTGTTTTTTTTTTCTCTTTATCTTTTTCATACCTTTTATAATTAGCCACAAACTTAAGTAAACATTCTACTACAAATGGGAGACACTGAAGCAAATTATCAAGCTGTAATAGGAGGTTGTAAAAGCCTGATTCGTACCAGTTAAATAACATTTATTTGGTCCTGGACTTGATGCCTGTGAAGCTTCTTTACCTAAGGGGTCTGTAATTACTCTAAGTAATCAGTATCAGGATGGATCTCTCAAGGAAAAGCAGTTGATGGCTGAAGAGTTGGCAAACTGGTTGATGAGGAGAAAAACCCAAATATTTAACATCAGATATGTTGACAGTATGAAAAAGATTGTTAGGATATTCCTAAACAGCTGATGAACTATAAAATATAGTGTAATCCATAACAATATAGTGTATGAGAGAAAACAATAAACAGACTGCAGGGGTTGGTGCATTGCCTTTGCTATAGGTAATAAAACAGGCAATCAAGGCTGAGTTGTCTATCTAGAAAAGCTTGTCCAAGAAGGAAAAAAATTACAGTGAGGGGAAAACATGTGTACGCTAGTTTCCACATTAGTCTTGCATTATCAGGGAGAGTATGAAAGCAATGGAGATTCCAAAAAAGTGTTGGCTTGAAATTTCTTTTTTTTTTTTCAATTTTTTTTCTATTTTTTTTTTTTAATTTTCAAGTCACATTGT
>NW_022196897.1:35450309-35451057 GCF_008632895.1 Mastomys coucha
ACTCCTCTGTTGAGGGACATCTGGGTTGTTTCCAGGTTCTGGCTATTATAGATAAGGCTGCTATGAACTTGGTGGAGCATGTGTCCTTGTTACATGTTGCAGTATTTTTCGGTATATGCCCAGGAGTGGTATAGCCGGGTCCTCCGGTAGTACTATGTCCAATTTCCGGAGGAACCTCTAAACTGATTTCCAGAGTGGTTGTATCAGTTTGCAATCCCACCAGCAATGAAGTAATGTTCCTCTTTCTCCACAACCTCTCCAGCATCTGCCGTCACCTGAGTTTTTTATCCTAGCCATTCTGATTGGTGTGAGGTGAAATCTCAGTGTTGTTTTGATTTGCATTTCCCTGATGACTAAGGATGTCGAACATTTCTTTAGGTGCTTCTCAGCCATTCAGTGTTCTCAATTGAGAATTCTTTGTTTAGTTCTGTACCCGATTTTTAATAGGGTTATTTGGTTCTCTGGAGTCTAACTTCTTGAGTTCTTTGTATACCTTGGATATTAGCCCTCTATCAGATATAGGGTTGGTAAAGATCTTTTCCCAATTTGTTGGTTGCCGTTTTGTCCTATTGACAGTGTCTTTTGCCTTACAGAAGCTTTGCAACTTTATGAGGTCCCATTTGTGAATTCTTGACCTTAGAGCAGAAGCTATTGGCGTTCTCTTCAGGAAATTTTCCTCAGTGCCTATTTGCTCGAGGTTCTTCCCCACTTTCTCTTTTATTAGTTTTAATGTATCTGCTTTGATGTG
>NW_022196897.1:35454365-35462264 GCF_008632895.1 Mastomys coucha
GCTTGTCCTGTCCTTGCTGCCCTGCAAGTCCCCTGCGACTCGTGGGGCCTGTTCCTCCAAGGTGGCTGCTCCGGTCTTAGAAACTCACCAGAGAGGAAATGGTGGCTCTCACCTGAGTCTCTGCCTTAAGGAGTTACCTGGAGGTAGGCCCTCCTCTTGAAAGGAAGGGGCAGAGAAGGATGCTGATCCTCCTCTGTCACTCAGAAGCTGAGAGGATCGTGTCCCTGCCGCCCTGCGGCTCCCCTGGGAGTCATGGGGCCTGTGCCTCAGGGATGGCTGCTCTGGTCTCAGAAACTCACCCGAGAGAGAATCTTGAAATTTCTTAAAGCCAAATTATCAAAGGAAAAGAGTAGAAGTTAGATAAATATGTGTTAAAGAGCTCTTCATGGAATCCCAAAACTTGGAAGAATCAGACATTGAGGAAAGACAGTGTATGTACACACACACACATGCACACACACACACACACACACACATATACACACACATCAGATCCTTATTACCAAGGAAGTGGTGGAACCCATGATTTAGTATGTCAATGGGAGCCTCAATAATGACTCAGTGCAGTCAACTATAATAATTAGAGAATATTTACCACCTAAACTCATTGAATTTAGGATAGTTTTAAAGAAGAAATGACAGAGCATTTCACTGACTGGCTCATCAATCTATGGTACGTGGTATCAAATGGGATAAGTCTCTTAATGTGGATAAGTACAGTACAATTATTCACTCTTTCATAAGAACAAAGCTGTATAACCCAAGGCAAAAAAAAAAAGGACATCAGCTCTGAGAAATCAACTCATAGAAATTACTAGGAACATTGTCAGCTGAGATCCCCAAGAACATCAAGCATAAGAAGACAATACAGCAAAGGCAGGCATCTATGAGGAAATCGATTATGAAACAGGCAGGATATCAAGTGTGTTCACCAAGCCACGTAAGGCTGTCTTCACAGGAGACTCTTTTAATGAAAAGGTTGATTCAGAAAGAACCACAGTGTAATATAGGGCTTTAGTACCTTGCTGTTTAATTTTGGTCAACTTGACACAAACTACTGATTTGGGAAGAAAGAACCTCATTTGAAAATATAGCTCCATCAGAATGGCCTATGGAAATACCGCTAAGAGGTTTTCTAAGTAATGGGTGACATGGGCAACCCACCTTGGATGATGCCACTTGTAGGCAGTTGGTTCCAGGTTCTAGGGAAAGCAGGCTGGGAAAGCCAAGGAGGGCCAGCCAGCAAGCAGCACTCCTCCTTGTGTCTACTTCAGTTGCTTCTTTGGCTGCCTTAAGCTAGTGGACCTATAAGCAGACATTAACTCTTTCTGGACCAAGTTGTTTCAGCTGGAGTTTCACCATAGCAACGGAAGTCAAACTAGGCCAGCAGCTTTACTGAGCCACACTAAAATGCTTCACGTTGTGTTGGAACATTTTACATTTTTTATTTTTATACTAAGAATGTACAAACTAGAAGAAGAAAACTTATTCACAAAATCATTAATTCCATGAACCCAAGAGTTAAGTTTTTCAGTTAGGATATTGTTTATGTAAATAGTGAACACCAAAAACAAGTAGGAAATATTTTCTATAAGAAACAGATATCTACAAACTACATAGTATGTTTAAAACAATTTAATATGTTAATGCTCCAAAAAGTATATATAGACAGGTATTGAGTGAATGGGCTTGTGTGTCAGTAATGTCATATTGGTAGACACTAAAACATTTTATAACATTTTTGCAAGTACTAAAGTATGATTTTTATATTAAAAGTGTAAAAAACAATTTTTCCCACAGCTCAAAATAGGCTAGATTTGGCTTGTGGGTCATAGTTGAACAATTTGTTTTCTAATGCAGTATCATTGCTTTAATATACCAAAAGAACATTTTGGCTTAACCTCAGAGGTGAAATTCATAGGTCTAAAAGGCCATGAAAGTTATAAAGAAATGGCAATGCTTTGTATGCCAGAAAGTAATAAAAATTCCTCTAAGCCAGATAATTTATTGACTACTCTCTAGCCTGAGTCTAAGGAAGGATATTAATTCTTTAATTATTTGACAAGGTCAAAAAGAGATATGTTCATTCTAATGAAATATTCTAATCAACTAAAAGTCATCTCATTTATATCTGAAATCAGTATTTGGAATACAGGGATATGTCACCAATCATAAAGTTTCCACACAGAAACTTAATTATTGAATATCTTATCAACACATCCTATAAAAATGCTCAAATTAATAACTAAGAAGACTAACTCTAAAAACAATACATAAAAATACATCTGATATAAATGTGATATGAATAAATGTATATATAAGTAAATAAGCAAAAGCTATTTCTTTCTAAACAAGTAGTTCACAAAGACTTATGATACTCATAAAAAGTACAAGGTATTTCATAATTTAACCTAATTAATATGCAGTCCTACTGAAAGGAATTTTTAAAATCATGAGATATAACAGAAGTCCTTAGTAATATAAAAATTAAAATGATTTTGATAGAAAACTTTAATGTGTAAAATCATCTTTGTTCTTAACTAACAGATCTAAATGTGGCATAATTTCCTCCTAACACAGGAGAAGACAGTAGGTGGGAAAAGAAAAGTTTCTACAGTAAGTGAAAAGGGACCAGATGCCCAGTGTCCATGTCATAGGAAGCTTTCCTCACTGAGATGTTAGATCAGACGGCTGTATCCTGGAGGAGGCGTGGCTAAACAATTATATCACAAGTTGCTTTTGCTAGAGGATATTCTAATAATGTCATTGTATTGGACACGTTTATTTGTCATTTTGACTGGGGCCTTCATAGGAGTCCATATGAATTGAGAATATTTAGTATATGTAGGCATTTTATGACATTTCATCTGCAGATTAAGAAAAGATCACTTTTTTAGTGGGATTAGGAAGAAATAAGAAGCATATCAGAGTTAGATGCCCCGTTCCACTGTAGGACACTGACCTTCTACCTTCAGAGCTTTTGGTCCTCAGCTCTTTACGCTCTGACTGCTGCGTATCCTGTCTGTTTTTTAGTTAGTTTTAGATAAGGGTTTGTCTCTGTTGTTGATTTTCTCATAGAACAAAGTCTTTATTTCATTGATTCTTTGAATCTTTCTATTTTATTGAGTTCAGCCCTCAGTTTGCGTATTTCCCGCCATCTACTAGTCTGGGATATGCTTTCCTCTTTTGGCTCTAGAGCTTTCAGTTGTGCTGTTATGAGTATGAGATCTCTCCATTACCTTTTTTACAAAGGCACTTACAACTATTAACTTTTCTTCTGATCACTGTTTCATTGTCTGCCTTTTTAGATTACTTGGTCTTTTCCCTTGCAGCTTTTATTATTTTTTCCCTGTTCTATGTGTCTAGTGTTTTGCTGTGTTGTAGGAGGACTTTCTGTTCTAGTCTAATGGTGTTCTGCAAGCTTCTTGTACCTTTAAAGGCATCTTCCTTTAGGTGAGGAAAGTTTTCTTCTATGATTTTGTTGAAAATATTTTTGGGGGTTTTTGAGCTGTGCTTCTTCTTCTATTCATGTTATTTGTTTGGTGGTGGTGGTGGTGGTGTGTGGTGTGTGTGTGTCTGTGTGTGTGTCTGTGTATGTCCGAGGTTTCCTGTGTGGAGCGCTGCTGCCGCGCCTTAAAGATGGCGCCTGCCATTCTTCTGCTAAGGAGTAAACAAGTCCTTATTTGGCAAGAGGGTTGCACCTGCCAGTGGTCTGATCTTTTGTCATGACTCTGTAGCCAATGATAGCGCAAGACGTGGTATGGGCTCATGGGCAGTCCTACGAAGGGTATTTAAGCAGCACTCACAGACCATTCGGGGGCACACCCTTGATTCTCATGTAACTAACAGCTCCTGAGTAAACTGTTGCTGGAAGGAACTGGTGTGCTAGTCTTTCTTCCCTGTTGGTCAGGGTGATCAGCGTGGCACATTCCTGGATGTCTTATATCAGGATATTTCTAGATTTCACATTTTCTTTAACAAATGTATCTATTCCTTCTACACTCAAGCTTCTCTCTTCCATCTTTTTCATTCTATTGTTGATGCTCGTGTCTGTAGGTCCAGTTCACTTACATAGACATTTCATTCCCAGAATTCCCTCAGTTCATGTTTTCTTTATTGCTTCTATTCCCATTTTCAGGTCTTGAACAATTTTATTTCCCTTAACTGTTTGGTTTTTCTTGGCTTCCTTTAATGGATTTATTTATTTTCTATTTACAGACCCCCTATTGTCCTCATAAATTTGGTTTTAAAGGCTTTTAAGCTTCAGCTCCATTGGAATATTCAGGTCTTGCTGTCATAGGATAGTTGGGCTCTGGTAATGTATATTACCCTGGCTTTTGTTGATTTTATTCTTATATTCTTTTTAGGCATATAAGTTTAGAATGACTATAGGTCTAGGTGCTGATTTCTGAATTTGACTTGGTTGGTATCTTATTTCTTGCTTTCTCTTCCTTCTCTGTACTTCTGGATGGTCTGACTTCTGGTTGAACATAGAGTCTTTACCAAGTTGGAGTCGAGACTTCTGGTAGCCTAATGCCTGTGATAAAGCAAGGAGTCTCTGACTATGCTGGTGGTTGGGACATGGTGACAAGGATGGTTGTGGGATTGAGGATAGGGTAGAGGGCAGTAAGAGAGAGTTAGGGGGCATTCCATAGGCAGGTGGCCTACTTCGAGTTCTGCGAGGTTTGAGGCCTGTGAGAGAGCAGAGATTATCAGCCCAAGTCTAATTTGGAGATTTTTAAAACAAGAAAAATCTTGTTTTTGAGATTTAGAGATTTTAGAGAAAGAGGGATCTAAAGAATACATACTGAAAACTTTGAATAAATTATAGTCATATCTTTTAAGAATCTATATGGAAGAAAATGGCATATGAAAATTGAGATGTGAATAAAATTAGGTAAAGAGACTCTCCATTGTAGTGTGAGAAGGGCTAAGGAAAAGAAATAATGTAAATGAAACATTTCTGATTGACATCCTCTCTTATAAGCTCAAGGCCATAGAGGTCAGGGTAATAGTTAGCACTAAAACCTAGAGGGAATAATACCCAGGTATAGGAGATATGCCAAATGTATCAACAGAAAAATATAAACACAAAGAAACCTAACAGGGAGAACTTAAGAGTGTAGACATATCTCTCACAGCCCTCTTCTCTATTCTTGAACTTTCTCTCTAACAAAGCTAACTAAAAGTTAACAAGCAAGAGAGTTTTCTGAAGGTCAATATCAAGTGGCAAATGGAACTACAGAAGGTATGATGGGATGGCTTACCAAATCCAAGCGAAAGTGTCATGGCAAAAGCAATAAAATGATTTATGTGTTTATAGAAAATATGATAAACAATTTGAAATGTAAATATAATGTTTTACACTTACATAGCTTATAACCCTTGGTAGTGGAACTTCTTAGAAAGGGAAGTGAAAACTAAAAGCAAACTAAACAACAATAACAAAAACATAGTGTCACAGTTGATAAAGGAAAGTACTGTAGAGCAAAATCCAACATTTTGAAAACAAGAAAAGAACAAGGAAAAAAACTGAAAACCATCACCTTGAGTGAGAAGTAACCTTTACATATGTACTAATAAAATCCAAACCACATTATATATGTTCTTGGCTCTTGAGTCACTCCTTCCTGCCTGTCCCAAATTGTGTATATTGTTTTCATAAGTAAAACAAAAGTCCATAACAAGCAATAAAAAGTATTGAGCTGTAATTTAAATATCATGGCTTTAGAGCATTCACTCTCTTAGAATCTGTACTTTGTAGGTAAGCACAAAGCAGGCTCATGAAAAATAGCAGATTTTGCTGAGTTTATTATACAAGTTGAATTAGCTACAGAAGCAGTGAACAGTGCTTTAGTAAACTTAACAGTAAGGAACAAGTAAGATGAAGCACAGAGTAGAACTAACAACTTCTTTTCTGAGATAGAACATTTGCTCACAATGGTCTGATTATTTTTCCTACATCATCTTGCCAACAGTCAATGAGTGACTATTAGAATTTTCAGTAAGCCAGATGCTAACTCATGTCAGAGGAAAATGAAGAAGTCCAGCAGTGTGTAGCACTACCTCCTTTGAGAAGTAATTTATATAAATAGAAGAGCTCCTGTAGCTTCAGGATATTTGCCAGCCTAGATACCTATCCAAGGCTGTCATATACAATGCCTGAATGGGGCATTACTAATTCTTATAAAATAATGTTTACAGTTAAGCAGGAGAGACTGCACTTATGGGCCCTTTCCAATTGAAAGATACCAGCTAATTCATGATGGTGTCTAACTTGAAATAGGATGCAGTATTTGAGCAAGTAAATATCTTTGGTCTAAATAATAAAGCAAAGAACATTTCTTAGTCAAGTAAATGAGGGCATGGCCAATTGGTTAAGTACTGAGCCAAAGGCTTATGATGCTTTTAGGGATCGATGAAATTTATCTTCCTTTATTTCTTATTTAAAAGGTCATATGGAAACCTCCTACTTTAGAAGCTTCCTAACATATACCTAAATACATAGATATAAGGAGTTAAATTTAGTTTATATTATAACAGAGCAACAAAGCCCCTTCTGGATACCCTTCTAAACTTCTAACAAAAAGTTAAGCCTTAGGAATGAGATTTTTTTTGGAATTATTGGCCAAAGATCCCCAAACATTATAAAGTATTTGTTGGAAAAACTCTTGGTTACACTAAAAATATGACACTAAAGCAATATTGCTGAAGATACCATACTTAATTAATAAAACAAGGAGAAATCAAGTGAGTACTGACATAAATTCTTCATCACTACTGGCAAATTTTGTAGTATTAGAAGTTGGTGTTAGACAGCCAACTGAAGAGGAAACAATCATCAATCTTTCCCAACTATAGACATTGCAATCTATAGTAATGACTGGCCTAGCAAGATACACACAATGGTATAACAGTGGCACAAATATTGCAGGAGTTACCAACCACTTTCTGATGTGATTTAAACCCTGTTCTATGAGGTAAAACTTGTGCTTGGAACCACTAATGCATTGAAAGCCTATGGCTAGACTGATCATAGACCCTAATCGAGAGCCTACTACTTTTATTCTGCTAAATGGACATAGAATTAACACAACTCCTAATGGCTTATGATAATATCTATAGATTAAGGCATCTTTCAACATTCATCAGAAAAGTTCTAGAGTGATGGTGATTATTATTAACACAGAGACCCAAAACTGGTCAAGGTAAAGAGAATAAGAGACTGTGGAATATTCAGCCCTAAGTGGAACATATTTACCTCAGTTTCTCCTCCTAAGCCTTAGGAATCATTGCAGAAAAGAGGGTTTAAAGAAGGTAGAGCCAGACCCAGGATCAGAGATGAGGAGGACATAACATCTGTCCCAACACTGGGAGTAACAGGGACCAGCAGGACCCAGGCACACAGGAACTCTGCCAGCCCAGTGGCTCAGGTTGCTTCCGGTCTGTCTATGCCAGCCAGTGTCCTGAGCAGACCTTGGGCACAAACTCTGCAGTCATTCCCAAAACACCCAAAGGAAGCTCCACTCCCATGTACTCTAACAAGTCTAGGGCCACAGGATCCCTGATTCACAGGATCACAGAGACAGCTTGACTCTGAGGAGTTCTGACACAATCAGGATCACAGGAAGGACAGACTCCAGGCAGATTTAGCAAGGGCAGGTAGCAGTAGCGATAACCAGATGGTTCCAGGCAAGCATAAGATTATAAGCAACACAAACCAAGGTTACTTGGCATCATCAGAACCCAATACTCCCACCACTGCAAATCCTGGACACACCATCACACCGGAAAAGCAAAATTCAGATATAAAATCACTTCTCATGATGACAATACAGGACTTTAAGAAAGACATAAATAGCACCCTCAAAGAAATACAAGAGAACACAGGTAAACAGC
>NW_022196897.1:35462980-35488929 GCF_008632895.1 Mastomys coucha
AAATCTTTCCACAAATCCAGCCCTACAAAGGATAATAGATGGAAAACATCAACATAAGGAGCAAAACTCACCCTAGAAGAAGCAAGAAAATCCACACAAACCTAATTCTACCTCTTACAACAAAAACAACAAGAAGTAACAATTACTTTTTCTTAATATTTTAATATGAAAATTAATATTACCAACATATCCTAATCAACTGAAATCCAAAAATATGAGAAATTAGAAATTTATTAACTGTCATCCAATGGTCTCTCTAATTTGGAAATTGGAGAAATAGGCCCAATATTATACAATCCATATACACTTTCAGCTTGTTTGTTTGTGACAGTGTCTTGTGTACAACATAATGGTCTTGGGATCTTGCTTCTCCTATCTCAGCCTCTCTATTAGTAGTATTGTTTATTTCATGTTTTTACACTATACTATGGTTTTCAGAACAACTTATATATTTTAAAAGTATTTATATACCCAAAAGAAATGTAGACAATTAAATTGGGAGGGGGCTTATAAGAGAACAACAAAGACTGAGACTGAATGCTTTGCTTGATGCTTGTAACTCTTGTATCAAGTTACCAGAGTAAGAGCCAAGATTTTAAGCTCTATTAAATATAAAATAAACAAACAAAACACTTTATATACCTATGTTCATTTAAGAAAATATTATTAGTGATGTATTATTTTGAAATATACAGTTAATACATTTGGAGTTATTTAAAATTTATATTGAGAAAAAAGTATGCATTTTCAGTATTGCCATAGAGAAGCATCTACATAAGACTGTTAAATTGATTGTTTTTATATCAAACAACTTTTATAATACTCATTTTTATTGTTATAATATTTTATAAATTTTAAAGGATATGACAAAAATATATTGTTGGTATTGAAGGGGGTTCTCTGGGAGGAGTTGGGGTACAAAAGGAAAACAAGAATGTGATTTAATTCTATTTATTTAAAATATGTTTTTAAATGTTAACAAATTCAGAAAAATTGAAATCATGTAACTTTTATCATTATAATGTAATAAAACTTAAAGAAAAAAAAAGAAGGTAGAGCCAGAGGTGATAGATATCTACAAGGAAACAGTGCTTTTCTGGACACAGCAGGGCAGATGCACATATGATCTTACACTGGTTGTGACAGAAAGCATAAGATTTATGCAAGCCAAAGCCAGACAAAATCCTATTATGGAGAGGAGAGTTGGACATAACGTTGTACCCCTAACCAAGGAAATCTTAGCAATTCTTAACTGTTGGAGGAAGAAGGACAAGTTTTTGGTAAGAGTATAGTAAGTCTACTAAGTCCTAATAGAAAGTCACATATTGAAAATTATTTAAGCAGTACATATTGGTGTTTATGGGAAATAAAGACAACACAGAATTGAGTGAGAATATAAATAGATGGATCTTAGAAGAAATGATGGGCATGGAGGGTGAATATGATCAAAACATATTGTATGAAATTCTCAAAGAATTAATGAAAAGTATTAAAAATAAAGGAAAATTAATATAATGATAAGCATAGATTGCATATTATAACTATATACCTCATACACACACACACATACACACACACACACATACAGAGAGACAGAGAGACGGAGAGACTGAAGTATGAACAGAAGTTCTTGGAAAAATCTTCTGCAAGGCTGATGAGCTAATTAGAATTTCCATAATTGTGTACACTTTGGAATAGTTAAATTATTTGGGGCCATCTTTAGCCCTCTTCATGGCCATTTATTGTCATCCTTTGTGTATGAGCTAATGTCCTTTGGAATATACAGAAGTACTTAATTCTCATCAATTAAAACACTAAGAGTACTAACAGACGTGATCTCAGGTCTACATCATAGGTTTTCTCCTCTGCTTTAACCTGCCCACCTGATATTCTCATCAACGAATTTTAAAAGTATCTTGATTTGTGCCTTGTTGTTGTTGTCTGTAGAAAACATTGACACAACAGTCAAAGAAAATGCAAAAAGCAAAAAGTTCCTAACTCAGAACATCCAGGAAATCCAGGATGCAATGAGAAGACCAAACCTAAGGATAATAGGTATGGAAGAGAGTGAAGACTTCCAAGGTAATGGGCCAGCAAATATCTTCAACAAAATTATAGAAGAACACTTCCATATTGAAACATGACATCTATGTCCTTAGATGATGTCATGCATACCAAAATAAAATATCTCTTGTCCTCTTTGAGGTGAAAGTTTTTGGTTTTTGTTTTTGTTTGTTTTGGGTTTTAGGTTTTGGTTTTTGGTTGTTTTTTGTTTTTTTGTTTGTTTGTTTTTGTCAACCAAAGAAAGATGCCACTGATGAGAATATGCCTATGACCTGTATTCCACTTCATTAAAAATAGTGTATTTTTCTTATTCTACCAAAAGCACATGAAGCCAGGACTGGTGGGAGCCATATCAATATCACAAAAATATAATAAATTTTAGATATGGTGGGTGAGGCAAAATGGCTACAGTACTGGCTGTAAGTAGAGTCTGTGTGTCTCATAGCGGGTGTTATAATTGATTAGGTTTCCATTATCCAGATCTATTCCTAAGCTGGTACAACCACTCTAGAGAACTTAAATACATGGCATAACAAGACAGAGGGTCAAGTAACCACCGTACACAGAGAGATTATCAACCAAATGGAAATGCTAATGCTTACAGGTCTGTGCATATTGACAAGAGTCAGAGAAAGACCAAAATCAGAGATACTTTCTCCCATAGACTGGTTTCTAAAACTTAGAGAAATTAACTCTTCAATATCTCTGGGACACAAAGTAAGGATTTGACTGGAAATAGTACCCAAGACAGACTTAAGGACAAGTATGTTTCTCAGTGAAAGATTGACATGAATTTTAAACTTGCTCCCTAACATGTTTCTGGAAATGAGAACATAAGAGGGAGATAACATTGCAGTATTAGCCTCATGAACCATAAAGCTATCAGATAAAGATACCTTCTGTGCTCTTCATCTGAGGGAAAAAAGTATTCTGACCACTCTAAAACATGCTACGGAGAAACACAAGTCTTCTAGATGGGATCACTTTTCAGACAGCCTATGCCAGAAGGCCTGTAGGGGAAATGAGGACATGAACCGTCACTCAAGCCAAAAATGATCACTTTACACCAAACACCTATACCAAAGGCTAGGCTGGAAATATTCAAAACAATCCCCAGCAATTGGATGTCCGTTTGAATAGGACCCCAGAGAACTAAATATAGAGGTTGGAAAATACTTGCTATTCAAAGGAAAGTGTGTCCTTCATATACTTCATGCCTCTGTAGTTCAAGTTCTGTTGCCATGTATAATTTTTCAGGTTAGTTTCATATCAGAGCTATGTTTCTGTATGCTTTTGTTACCTGAATAAGTAAATAATTCTAAGATAAGCTTTCTCATAAATTTCTGATTATGACATTTAAAAATAGCTAATCTATTGAACATCAAGAGCTTTGTAGGCTCCCATGAGGAAATCCAGTTACTGCTGTGCATAAGTCTGAACTGTCTTCCCAGCGAACAGCATCTGACTGCCTGGAATCCAGTTGAAATTCCCTTCACATGGTCAGCATTACAAAAGTAAATACTGTGTGATCTCCAGACAGCAGAATAACAATCTAAGTTGTCAGGGTGGTAGCTCATCTGTCAATAAGGCTTTTGCTCAATGAAAATCCCCTGGTGTAATTAAACATTTTCTAGGGCAGAGCAGAACCATGAGTCATCTGGCTAGAAACAATATCAAAGAGGATGGCAGAGAGTTCCATTTACCAGGATCTTGTCACTCACAGAAAGCCTATATTTAGAGAAGTTGAAGCTGAAATCTGACCTATGTTTGATGACAGATCCCTGGGCACAACTGGACTGCTGTGTGCTTGAAATGCAGGGTGGATGGTGTCCCAAATGTAAGGTGAATAGTCTGTCCATGAAGGAATTCAACCCTCGAACCCCAAGTCATTAGATGCTAACCAATCAACCTGGGGCTGAACTTCTCTTAACTTCATATCAAATAACAGAACTTCTGCAATTCTAAGATATGATTGATCCTGGGTAGGCTATTATTGGACATTATCCAATTCTGGGGCTAGGAGCTAGTAGAAAAAAGAGGACCATGACATCACTAAAAACTTTCTGTTGATCATTAAGCACCACTACTTAATGATAATTTAATATAAAATAGTTTTAAATTACATTAAAGACAATGCTGAATAACAAAGGAAATATAATGGGCATTCTCTGAATAAAGAAGACAGGAAAAATTTTATCAGTGGATCTGAATTTCCTTATTCTACCAAAAGCACATGAAGCCAGGACTGGTGGGAGCCATATCAATATCACAAAAATATAATAAATTTTAGATATGGTGGGTGAGGCAAAATGGCTACAGTACTGGCTGTAAGTAGTGTCTGTGTGTCTCATAGCGGGTGTTATAATTGATTAGGTTTCCATTATCCAGATCTATTCCTAAGCTGGTACAACCACTCCAGAAATCAGTCTGATGGTTACTCAGAAAATTGGACATAGCTATACCTCAGGACTTAACTATACCACTCCTGGGCATATACTCAAAAGATGTTCCAACATGTAATAAGGACATACACTCTACTATGGTCATAGCAACCTTGTTTATAATAGCCAGAAGCTAGAAAGAATGTAGATGTCCTTCAACAGAGGAATGGATACAGAAAATGTGGTACATTTACACAATGGAGTACTCTTCAGCTATGAAAAACAATGACTTTATGAAATTCTTAGGCAAATGGATGGAAGTAGAAAACATCATTGTGAGTGAGGTAACCTAGTCACAAAAGAACACATATTTTATGCACTCACTGGTAAATGGATATTAGCCCCAAAGCTCAGAATACCTAAGATACAATTCACAGACCACATGAAGATCAAGAAGAAGGAAGACCAAAGTGTGGATGTTTCAGTCCTTCTTGGAAGGGAGAACAAAATATGGGAGGAAATACAGACACAAAGTGTTGATCAGAGACTGAAGGAAAGGCCATCCAGTGACTGCCCCACCTGGGCATTCATCCCATATACAGCCAACAACGGCAGACACTATTTGTGGATGCCAAGAAGTGCATGCTAACAGGAGCCTGATATAGCTGTCTCCTGAAAGGCTCTGCGAGAGCCTGACAAGTACAGAGGCAGATGCTCATTGGAATGAGCACCAGGTCTCCAATGGAGGAGTTAGAGAAAGGGTTGAAGGAGCTGAAGGGTTTTGCAACCCCACAGGACTAACTACAATATCAACCAACCAGGCCCCTCTGAGCTCCCAGGGACTAAACCACCAACCAGAGTACACATGGAGGGACCCATGGATCCAGCCGCATATGTAGCAGAGGATGGTTTTGTAGGGCATCAATGGGAAGAGAGGTCCTTGATCTTGTGAAGGCTGGATGCCTCAGTGTAGGGGAAAGAGAGGGAGGGGAGGCTGGAAAGGGTGGGAGGGTGGGTGGGGGAGCACCCTCATAGAAGCAGGAGAAGGGAGGAGGGATAGGAGGTTTCTGGAGGGGAACTCGGGAAAGGGGATAACATTTGAAATGTAAATAAATGAAGTATCCAATTCAAAATAAAACCAAAAAAAAAAAAAAAAGAAGTAAAATGACAAAGCCACATTTCTGTGCAAACACTGAGGAACCAGTTGGCACCAAGAAAGTCTTCTGTGGTTGTGCTAATCCGACCACGGGATGCCTAGAAGGGCTGGAGGAGGATGGCAACTATGATTACAGTCAGGAAATTGCCAGGTCATCCTACGCGATATGCTGTGTGACAAGGACAGAAATATGAAACATTCCCAATGTATTCGGGCAGCTGTGAGTTGGTGAAAGACAGGACAGAAGGCACTGGTTCTTGACTTTGGCACGGATCTCTTATCCACAGTAGCAGTTACTGCGGGATGACTTTTGCTATTCTATCAAGGTTTTTCAGTTTATGGCTGATGCTGCTGTGAAGATTGTGGAGAAAAAGAACATCTGATAAGATTAACATCATTCACAAGCATTCCACTGAGGTGACAGTAGGACCAGGGTTTCTCCGTGTAGCCCTGGCTGTCCTAGAACTCAGTCTATAGACTAGGCAGGCCTATAGATCTGCTGTCTCTGCCTCTCGTGTGTGGAGATTAAAGGTGTGCTCCACTACGAACCAGCTTAATTATTTCACTTTTAAGATTACAAAAAATGGTGGGGCAGAAGTCATCCAGAGTCCTGCCAGCCGCCACGCCATAAAGCACTTGTTAGGGGGAATAACCCAGAGGCCCACCAGCCTCCATACCATGAGGCAAGGCACCGGTGGGCAGAGGATGCGCAGAGGGCTGCTTGTTGCTTAGCTGGCCTGCAGCAGGAGCCATTATGATGTGTAAATATATGTGTACCAATGAGAAACTAATAATGATGATGATGATGATAATAATAATAATAATAATAATAGTAGTAGTAGTAGTAGTAGTAGTAGTAGTAGTAGTAGTAGTAGTAGTAGTAGTAGTAAAAAAAAACCTGAAGTGTTTGAGCATTATAAAGAAAGGTCGAACTACTACATGAAGATGGAAAGAAAGGGCCTGTTAGGATTAGGCTGCCCTGCCACCCACAGCTAATGGTGAAATCCCATCCTGTGCTGCCACTGAGGGACATGTCTGAGTCTGAGACCATGCAGCAGCAAGGGTCTGTGTCCATGCCCCTGTCTCCTGTTACCACTAAAGACCATGAAGTGGCTCCTGGTCTGAGCTGAGGCCTGGGACCATATTGTCCAAGGACTTGTGCGGAGCCGACTCTGCGGTTCATTGGCTATAGCACTCCGGAGAGCTGGCCCCGCATCTTGATTGGGCAGCACAGTAGAACTGGCTCTGGTTGCAGGGTAAGCAGGCCCTGTGAACATGAACATGTGAGAGCTGCCCCCACCACTCCTCTGCCATGAGTTGGCATGAGCGAGGGAGAGATGCCTACCCCTTCAACCCTCATCTTCCTGCAGTTAAGAGAGCTGGTCCCAAGGTCATGAGAGTGGAAGAGCTGGCCTGTTGGCAGCACTCAGGAGAGTGATCCCTGATCCTCACTAAGCAGTAAAGTAAAGCTGCCCCTGATGGCTGATGATGGGGATGTGGACCACTGCCCCAAAGTCATGAATGCTGAAGAGCTGGCCCTGCCCCTTGCCTAGTAAAGCACTGGATGAACAAGCCAGTGCACTGCTGAAGAGCTTACCCTGGAGGTGTAGGTGTGGGAGAGCTAGAGATCTGACCAACTCAGCTGCCACCCAGGCCCATGCCCAGGGCTTTAGGATGACCCATCCCAATATCTAGCTCATCTATAAACTGCTATAACTTATAAAATTACTGGTTCTGCAGACCCAATGCTGCAGGGTCTCCATTACACACAAGAGTGTCTGACAGGAGTCCCAGTGAGCATTGAGTATTGATAGTTTAGTAGAATCCTGAGGCTTCAAACCAGACCACTGACTCATTGCAATGAACATTTGCAAAAGTAAAGATGTGTAGGCAACAGGGTATGTTATGGAACAGACACACTGACATTCTACAGCTTCCATAATGAGATTTATTATGTTTTGTTTTATTTTACTTTTTTTGTTTTTGTGGTTTTTTTCTCTTTTGGGGTGCAGTCGTGGGAGGGCTGAAGGAGGATATGAAGGGACAGGACAATGACTATGTTTGGGTGCATGATATGAAATTCGCAAAGAATCAATAAAAATTTTAAAAATAATAAATTTTAAAATTTATAATTTTGAATGCTATATAAATTTAAAAGGAACCAAAAGAAGGTAAAATACTTTGTACTTCTAAATGTTCAAAAATTTATATTTTATAAAAATATAAAACAAATAATAGTATCTAAAATTAGAACAATTTAAGAAAACATGGCAATGCTCTTTCATCAATTGCACATATTTTTAGTTTGCCTACATCACATATGAATCAACCTCAGTAGGTAAAGGACATTAATTGATTTGTCATAAGAAGAAATATATGGCAAGATTTTATAAATAAATGAACGCAAATTAAAATAAGAATAAACATGCTTCTTTTAAAAATGTATTCAGAATTTCTAAAGCAATGCAATTCAGTCATTGTATACAATTCAGTACATAATCACATTGGTAGTAATATAAACTGAAGTGCTTCTATAAACAATTTCATTTCAGTCCTTCAGAGACTGAAAGAATATTCAAACCATACATAACTTCTCAGAAGTCTGTAGAATTCAGTAGGAAGTATAAACACTTACATATTCCTGAGGGAAGATCAGTCATTCTCTTGCATGGAAAGGCTGTTAGGATTGATGAGGGAAGGAACCCCTTTATCCTCCTCAATACAGAGTCAGGAAACAGTTACTTAAGAAATGGGAAGATCTTGATTCACAACATGGGAAAAAGAAAAAAACAAAACAGACAAGCAAAAATAATCCAATCTAAGGAGCAAAGTTACCTATGATATGTTTTAACCTATTCAAATACATTTTAAAGGTAGAATATTAAGTTACAACAAATTTCATACACAAAATCTTAACAGTATATGGCTCCAGGTTGTAGAATTATATATATATATATATATATATATATATATATACATACATATACATATACATATACATATACATATACATATACATATATAATATATATATGTATATATATGTATATATTTAATTTTTAAATTTTTTATGTTATTATCCAATGATTAAATCAGTAAAGTCTAATTGCTTAAACTACTTTTTGGAAATTCTAAGTTTCTAAATTCCATTTGGTTCACATGATTGATTTAATATCAGTTTACCAACAAGCAAATTATAGTTCTCCTTCAAATGATGTGGTAGAGGTATTAACTTTTCATAAAATATTTTCTGTTTCTTAAAAAATATTTAATTTTAGTTTTTTATATGTGCACCTAGTTGCCAGCTGAGTCTTTCAGATCTTCTAGACCTGGAGTTACAGACCATTGTGAGCCCCATGTGGGTGCTGGAATTGCCAGTGCTCTTAACTCCTGAAACATCTCCCCAGCCTCTCTCTGTTTCAAGCTAATCCCTAGTTATCTAATTCTTCTATGTTGCCTTCAGTTTCTGAAAAGTGCATACTAAATCTGTATCTTTGGTGAGTCTGTAAATTACATGAAACTCCAGCTGTAGGTGTCATAAGTGACCTGTGACCATGGGCTAAAAACTGGAAAGTAGCAAGGCCACTGTTGGCTCCATGCAGAGCACTACTAGCTACCATTCTTTGGAGAGTTTTGGACTGCCTCTCATAACAGCTGTGAGGGGGGAGCGGCAGCACTCCGGTCCTTGGTTTTGGCAGTATTGATTTTCTATGTGGAAGCAAACAGCAAAAGAAAACCTTTCCATCTGTTTTTATCAGGAAGTCAAATGGAAGTCACAGTAGCATCAGCAAATAGCACTTGACTTTAGTGCACCAACACATCCTTCATTTATAGACACAGCTTCCCAAAGTGATAGGTCAACATTAAAATGATAAATAGTTGGGAGCCAGGTACTTAAAGAGATTTGAGGCAATGATGAGACTGGCTTTTCCTACATTTTCAGTTTGGGAGTGCTTGTCTACACAGTTGACCCTACTGGTAGAATTTTTAAGACATCAAATCCCATTTCTTGCCAATAGAAGCATGTTATAATAATTTTCTCCTTCCTCAAAGCTGCTTGTGCCATAGAAAGCAATTTTTCTGTCTGATTCACTCTTTACTCTCATGAACTTGTGAAATTTCTACCTTACAAATAAGAAGACTCCAGGCCACTGACTGCCAAGTCAGTAGACCATCAGCCAGGGCCACATTAATGTGATAATGAGACTTACCAGGTGCGTCAGCATTAAAGCAGCGAGGAAGCTGCTAATTAAAAGTGACTTGGGAAATTGGATTAAGGTGGCAAATACAGCAAATGTGTTTGTCTCTAAACTCCTACCCGAATTACAGCGAGTGACAGGAGACACGCCTATTTTCTTAACTGCAAGTTTCATTACAGCACTAGAAAACCATAAGGGACTCAAATTTGGCCAGGAATTTTAATCAATTTCCAAATAAAAAGCAGGTGGGATAAATGTGCACAGAAGAAAACTGTCACAAAAGAAAAGGGCAAAGAACTGTCCCCACCCAGAAAGCTGAGAACAGCCATGAGGATAATCTGTGTATGAACATACTGAAGACGTTTAGCACGTTAACCAAATGCTTCTTGGCTCCCAAATATTAAAATAATAATAATAATAATAATAATAATAATAATAATAATAATAACACAGAAATGGTAAAAGAACTACTGGGATCTTTGGCTGCAGCAACTGTTGTGTGAACCTGGATATAGAAAGCATCGCAGCGCCTCAGAAACAACAGGAGATGGGTGTTCCAGTGCTGAGAAAATAAGAACATAGCAACTGTCAATGGCATGCCTTAAGATTGCCTATGATTAAATAGAACCACATGTACAGATGGTCAATGGGTTTTCCTAATACAAAGATGGCATCTAAACTAGAATCTTAGGTCACTTTATCAAAAAAACAACAAATGAAGAAACAAAAAACAACAACAAACAAAACAAAACAAAAAATCCACCACTCTATAAAATAAAAGCATCAAAGTAAAACTGTGCAAATTCAGCATGGGGAAGAAAACTTAACCAAACTAGACCAAGCTGCCCTGGAATTCACAGAAATTTACCCTGCCTTGAGAGTGCTGGGATTAAAAGCATATGCCACCAGACCCATCCAGTTCAGCTGAATTCTAAGTAAATGCCAAGATTCCAATAGTTCATTGCAATAAATTGTGACAATTATATTCACTGGTATAACTAATTTTGAATAGCATTTATATCTAGAAAGAACATAGCTTTTATTTAGTTCTTCCACCTCACTCATGCAAGAACATTCTTGCCATACACACACACACTTATTCAGATAGACATGTAATATTTTTTCATATTTATGAAGCATGACATGTTTTAAATACTATGTATATTGTGTAGATGCAACAATTTTTAGTATCAATGAGCAGATAATAATATCATCTGTTGATGTCACAATAAGTAAGTTATAAGGTAATTCATGTAATAAATCTAATGTTTTTGATGTTTATGTCTGGTGTATACATAAGTAGCTTGTGTTGTACTTGTTAAGTACTAGCACTCCATGGAACAATTATAAATATGTGTTATTGATCCATTCTCCTCTTTAAAAGACACTTGTTTTGTTTCCAGTTTGAGGATGTTATGATCAGAGTCAGGATGAACATTCTTCTACAAGTAATTTTGGGTAACAATGGAATCTCTAGGCCATAGGGTAGATGGAAGTTTAACCCCATTTAAAAGTGCCAAATGGCCCTCAAGAGTAATTGTAGCATTTGACACTACAAGTAGCAATGTATTAAATTTCTGTTTGTCCTGCATCTCAACAAGCATGTGGTGGTGTCAGTCATTTTAATTTCAGCCATTCTAGAGGGTATCATATGGTTTAAATTTGTATTTTGTGATGAATAATGGTGTTGAGCACATTTTCTTGCACTGACTGGGAATTTGTGTATCTGTTTTGCTGAAATGATTGATCAAGTTTAATGTTCATTTATTCATCTTTTGCCTTTTTTCTGTCAGTATTTGGAGATCTTTATTATGAATCTTCTATCATACATATCAAAAGTTTGTATCCATAACATGTAACTGATTTTTTAATCAATAGCCAATAAACATCCCATTGTTTCATATTTAGACTTCACTTTGTAATCCTAGGATCCAATAAATGTTTTTATATTTCTGACTTGAAACTAAGTATAAAAACTTAGAAAATAAAGAGTGTATAGTTTGCTACTTCATTTTAATTTTTGGAATTATTTTATGTAATATAGATTCTATGCATTTCCATATAAAAATGTTGTTTTCTGGGGGAAACATTAGAGGATTTATTTTTAAAAATTAAAGAGAATTATATCCTTTCAATAGTGTTTATGAGTACATAGATATGACCTGTGTCTGTATTTATTTTACTTATCGATAAATCACAATTAGTAGTTTAGAGTAGTTTATATGCTGACATAACATCTTTCATTAAGATTATTACCAAATATTTAATGATTTTATATTATATAGTGAAAATTTAAATTTAATTTTCTAATAGTTTATTGCTAGCATATAAAATGGAATCATTTTAACACTAAGATTTTATTTTAATTATACAATATTCAGTAATTAGTAATAGCTTTCTTTTCAGTCATTCCTCTGGACCTTCTATTTTATACAATCATATCACCAAATAACATAAGGTTTTTTTCTTTCTAATAATATGCTTTTTATTTATACTTTCCTGTCTTATGCACTAGGCCTTGTAATTCAAAGTTAAAAAAGGGTGATATTATATGTTATTATTTTTATTCAAGTCTGAAAAAAAAAACTAAATTGTTTCATTAGGAAATACAAATCAATAGATAAGTTTTTTTTTTATCTAATTAAGGATGTTTTCTTCATTTTCTCATTTCCTAACATGTTGTTATAAAATTAAGAGTTTGATCAAATAACAATATTTCTGACTTATTACCATAGATTACATTTACTTTCTTTTTAGAAAACATTAAGCCAACTTGTACTTCTAAGAGTCTGGGCACAATATATATCAATTTATGTATTGTTGGATTAATTTGCTTTTATTTTATTTAGGTAGTTTTCCATTTGCTATCATGAGAGATACTTTGCTTAAATTTTATTTTCTCTTAGTAACTGTGTTAGGTCTTGGCATCATGACGTCACTCTCACAGAGTAAGGAGAGAGTGCTTCTGTCTTATTTTCTGACAGAGTTTAGTATTGCAGATGGTATACACCTTAACTCTTCAATGGAGTTAATGATTGAAGCTATCTAATCCTGAACTCTTCCTTATACTCTTAAACTACTCATTAATGTTTATAATAACTATTAAACTGTTCAGTTTCTCTTCCTTCTAGATTCAGTTTTAAATATTGGAGAATCTGTGGTTACTGTTCCTTTTATTTTTCAGATGGCTAGTTTGTGTTTCATCTTTTAGGAAGGAGCTGTTCAAGCATATAATAAATATATCGACTGTAACGATGTCTATAAAGAGTCACGTTTGTATGCCCAGTTCTACGTCATACATTTCTGCTTTAAAAATATTCATTGGGCTAGTGAGATACCTAAGGAGACAAAGAAGCATTCTACCACACCTGATGAATAAGACAGACCCCAGAACCTTCTTCTTTGAGAACATTTGCAGAAGTCAATATCTAGACTCTAAATGTGAACTCTAACTAATGGTTGAGCAATAATTGCATGCCTCAAACTGTTATGTTGTGCTTTAACTAGATTTGTAATAGAATATTTCTAATATCTTAGTTGCTTGTATAATTTTTCCTTTAATCCACAGAATATTTTAATAATATGATGAAAATACTTGGAAATTCCAGGTCACTCACTTTTTCTGATTCCTAAATTCCATTCTGGTCAAAGTATAGCTATATATGATTTCAATCCTTTGACATATACTGAATCTTTTTTCTAACTCTGCATGTGTGTTTTACTTAATGTTTCATTGAAGTTGTGAGAAGCGGTATTCTGAACCGGCTTGGTGTTCTATCAATATCAGGTTAGTGGAGTTGATTTGAATACTTCATAGAGCATAACCTAACACTGTCATCTCATTCCAATAATCACTATGAAATAACTATTAGTTTACCTAATTATTTACTCTTTTCATCCCTTCATTTTATTAGGTTTGCTTTCAAAATGTGGGAGTTTTTTAATTAGTTGCATACACATTTCTATTTTCCTGACAAACTGACCATTCAGTACAATTGGATTCCTCTTAGTAAGAGTTCTAGTCTTATAGTTCTTTGTTTTGTTTTTTTCAGAGATATTGTACAACCATTGTCATTTCTGCTCTATTCATAATAGCCAGAACTTTAAAACAACCAAGATATTCCTCAACAAAAGAATGAATAAAACAAAATGGTACATTTACATTAGAGACTATTACTTGGCCCTCAAAAAATGATGGAATAAACTTTACAGGTAAATGGGTAAACCTGGAAAAAATCATGAATGTGGTATCTCAGATCCAGAAAAATAAGTATAGAATGTATTCTCTTATATAAAGATATTAGCTGTTAAGTCAAAGATAACCAAACTATGAACCATGAAACCACAGAGGTTTGGTATAGAGCAAGAAACAAGGTGGGGGATGTCAAATAGATCTCATTAAGAAAAGGAAAGATAATTGATACTGATGGATGAGGAGGCCTGGAACTGTAGGATCACATGGAAAGAGGGAGGGGGGTAGGGGATGAGAGTTGAAATTTGGAGAGAGATATAAATGAAAGCTAGTTGAAATATAGTATGAAATACAGTAAAAGCTTTCTAAAATATATGCATATATGAAGGTAACCCCACCAAATAATGGGGGAAACAGGATCCCAGTTGATCATCTTGTTACTAAATGAAGCTTCCAGTGTTGAGATTGTGTTACATCTGATTAAGATGCTAGGCAAAGTGGTCCCACATAAATTCCCTAAACAACTATGGCTATTGTCAAGACTATATAGGTTGCTTGCTACAAACTGACAGCAAGGCCCCATTGCTGTAGAAAACACCTACAGAATTCACTGAACATGGAGAAGGTGAGTTGGTGCCTACAGAAAAAATTTCACCCCTACATTCTAGCATCTTTATTAAATGGAAAAAAGAAAGTGTTCTGCATGCTACCAATGGAGAAATATTCAGAGGAACCCAGCTGCAAACCTTTTAATCTTTAGTGGTGCTCTGACTGTAAGATGTACTAGGACAATAGTGGCACAAACTTGTGGGAATAACCAACCAATATTTGATTTGACTTAAGGTCTACTCCACAAGATGGAACCCAAATTAACACTGATTGAGTGATCAAGAACCTGAGACTAGATGTCACAGGTATATAGAGGAAAACCAAGTACTTCTAGTCTTAGAAGAGTAGCAATAAAACGACTCCTAATGATATTCTATGCTCACAGATGGGCCTTACACAGCCATTATCAGAGAAACTTCTTCTTCATCATCATTATCTTTATCATCATCATCATCATCATCATCATCATCATCATCATCATCATCATCATCATCAAAGCTCATATGAACTACATGGAGACTGAGGCAACACGTGCAGGGCCTTCACATGTCAGAACTACATCCTTTGTGTATATGCTATGGATTCCAATGTAGTGTTTGTATTTATTCATTCATTCATCACAGGATTTTCCCTGTCCAATTACACTAGGGCAGTAGGAGGCCTGTGATTGAACAGGGAAAGGGAGCTAAGAGTTGCAGAGACAGAGAGCATCTGGAGAGAAAGAGGTAGGCCAAGATAAAGGCAGACATGAACCAGCATGGCTTTAACCAGCAACAGGTAGTTGTGATATCATAAGGTTAGAATTATTGGGATAAAACTTTTATCATTATTAATTGGTTCTGAAATTATTGTATTGGCATCTTGTAAACTGAGAATTTATTGATACATAAATCTGATTGGTTAATTATAAGCATCAAGAGTTTTGATTTACTTGGTTACTGGAATGTGGGACCACTGATTACAGGGGTTTATGGCAAAGAAGGAAGTAGTGGCTCCAGAGAAAAGTGAGCCAAATGTTGAGGGAGCTGGCTGGAGAGAGTTGCCAGGGGCAGAAGTAAGGGAAGCCCACAGGGGAGTAGGCTGAGCTGAGAGAAGCATCAGTGAGAAGAATTGGCAGGTTCATTTTTTAATATTTCCAGCTACATTTATTTACATCTCAAACCCTTCCGAGTGTTTAGGGTATGATTTTTCAGATCCTATTTTAATAAGGGCTCTTAAATGCATTAACCTCTCTTCTAGTCCATCATCTACCAGAAGTAGTGGAAAAGGAATGGTATTAGGTTACAGGGGAAGTGGACCTGCTTAGAAATTGTTCTTGAGAGCAAATCCAATCTTCATTGTCAAGAAATCAGCAGTTCAGTTCACAGGACTCAGCAGCTGCAGCTCAATCTACTTGCAAGTACTTAACAAATATGCCAGCAATCTAGTTCAGTACTGTCAGGATAGCAAACATGAATCAGCAGTGAGGGCACAACTTAGCAGAGACAGCCAGGCCCCCACCAAATCAGCACTAGTTATCAGGAGCCACCGAGACCAGGAGAAGGTCTTTGCTGTGCCTCTCTCAATGAAGTGAAAAATCAGTAAAACGAAGACTCGAAGATGAGACAAGGAAGTGTTGCAAAGTTAGCTATGCGAACAAGCCTTTCTCACGTTCCCTCCAAACATCATGTGTCCTCTACATGTCTTGCCTTAGCACTTGAATCTGTCTTAGGAAAACTCCATGTGAGTCTGTATCAGCTGACATCACTCTGCCAATTGTTCCAAGTCCACCAAAGCAGCAAGAAGCCACCAGAACACCACTAGAAGTTTTTCTGTCCATTCCTCTCTTCGGAATCACTACAAATGAAGCTCAACAATGAATATTTGCATGTTGTTGATCAAGAACCCTTCATCATAAATCCTTCATCAGTTGTTCTTTCACAAACTTGCTTTAGCAAAACATCTGTTCACTTATGTCTGTTTCAGCAGAAACATCATTTGACATAACTGACTTTCCAAAGAAACCAGAAGTTTCCACTTCACAGATAACTGCTCCCCATCCTACCTTCCCATTCACCTCTGAGATGGTGCCCCCACCCCAGTATTATACCTTAGATGTCTGATTTTGTTGCTGCTGCTGTTTAGTTTAGCTTTGTTCTTTAATGAGAGACAGAAAAGAAGTAGATCTGGATGAAAAGAAAGATAGAGAGGAAGTAAGGAGAGTATAGGAATGGAAAACCATAATCAGGATAGCCTATCTTTTAAAAAGTCTATTTTTTAGTGAAAAGGAGAAAAACTAAGAATGGAAAATGTAAAAGCTCCAGAAACTATAATAAAAACAAACCTATGAACAACAGGTGTAAAAACAGAGAGAGAGAGAAAGAGAGAGAGAGAGAGAGAGAGAGAGAGAGAGAGAGAGAGAGAGAGAGAGAGAATAGACATATGTCAAAGGCAGAGAAAATATTTTCAACTAAATCATGAAAGAAAACTCCCCTAATCTAAGAAAAAGGATATTCATTAAGGTCCCAGATACAGACAAATCTGTGGCCAATTAACTAAAAGAAGAGGATTCAAAGTAACAAAATTTAAGGTGAAATGGGAAACATTGCATTTACTGAGGAAATTCACACAATTGTAAGAACATACTTTAAAAATCTACAGTCAAGTAAACTGAAAAAAAAAACAAAAAGAAAAAGATGAATTTCCAGATAAATATCATCTACCAAATCTAAGTCAAAATGAAATAAATAATTTAAATGGGAGCAAGAACTTGAAGGCAAAGTTTTAGCAGAGATCACTGAGGAACATTCCTTAGTGCCTTTTATTTTCTATATCTTGCTCAGTTACCTTTCTCATCAACCCTAGGACTTCCTTTACAGTTGTGGTGGTGTTCTTTCCTACCAATCATTATTTTAAATACCCACAAACATGCCCGCAGTAAATCTGATGAAGGAAACTCCTCAGCTGAAGTTCTCTCTACCCAGGTGATTTTAATTTTAATTTGTATGAAAATGACAGAAAACCAAAACCAAAACAAACCAACCACCTAAACAGCACACATGCGTATCTACACTCCTAAAATCACCTTACTCTTACAGAGTCCAACAATAGACACAGGAGAAAAGACAGAATCTTCAACAAACTGTGCTGGTCAAACTGGATAGCTATTTGTAGAAAATGAAAGTTGCTCTTTATCTTTCACCCTGCACAAAATGCAGTCCAAATGGGGCAAGGACCAGAATATAAGACTTAATTGCATGAGTGTGAGAGAGGAGTATAGAGAGAATACACATCAACTCATCAGTTCACTAAGGCCATCTGAACAGGAGCCAGTAGGATGGGTATTAAGATGAATAAATAACAAACATGAAACTAAGAGTTTCTGTACAACAAGGAGTACTATCTTTGAAATGAAGAAGCAATCCACACAAAGCAAACAATCATATCAGCTATATATAAAGAAAGCAGAAACTGAACATCAAGAAAACAATTCAATTAAAAAGTAAGCACTGGGCAGTGGTGGCGCACGCCTTTGATCCCAGCACTTGGGAGGCAGAGGCAGGCAGATTTCTGAGTTCGAGGCCAGCCTTGTCTATAGAGTAAGTTCCAGGACAGCCAGGGCTACACAGAGAAATCCTGTCTCAAAAAATAAAAAATAATAATAAAATAAACAATAAAACAAAACAAAAAATAAAACAAAAAAGTAAAGTATGAACCTCCAACCAAAGAGAACACATGGAGGGACCCATGGCTCTGGACACATATGTGGCAGAGGATGGCCTTGTGGGACATCAGTGGGAGGACCGGCCCTTGAGCCTGAGGGTGGGTAGGAAGATGGTGTGTGGGTGGGTGGGTGAGCACCCTCATAGAGGCAGGGGGAGATGGAATGGGATAGGGAATTTCCCAAGGGGAGACTTGGAAAGGCAAATACATTTGAAACATATATAAAGAAAATATCCAATTTTTTAAAAAAAAGTAAGGCATAGAACTATATGGACTTTTTAGAAAATGAAATCCAAATGCCTACTAAACATTTAAAAACTTCAACATCCTTAGCAAAAAAAAGAAGAAAGAAATTAAAACTAATTTGAGATTTCATCTTATCCCAGTATGAGTGGCTAATATATAAATAAGTACAAATGCTGATGTCAAAGTAGGGAAAGAGGAACGCTTATTCACTGCTGATAGAAACACTGACACAGACACTATGTATATTTACAATGGGACTTCTTCACAAAGCTAGAAATAGATTTACTACATTATACAGCTATACCACTCTTGAGACTATACCCATAAGGTTCTACATACTGTTTTAGAGATATTTGCTCATCTTTGTTTATCACTACTCTCATCACAATAACCAAGAAATGGAAATTCTATAAATGTTCATAGCTGATGGGTAGGTAAAGAAAATCTGTAAAAACAGATGAAAGTATGACATGTGTAGGTAAATGGGAGGAGCTTGAGACAATCATCCTGAGTGATGTACCCCAGACCCAGAAAGACCAATGCAGCATTTGTTCTCTCATTTGCAGATGTCAGCTTTGAATTTTCATATATGCTCACTTCATTTGGAATATCCAAAAGGGTAATAAAATTAATAAGAGCCATGGAGAGGTCAGAGGCTTTCAAAGGAGGGGAGATAGAATGGAGTGGTATAAAAGGTTAATGGGATTGTTGAGGGTAATGGGACAATGAAGGGTTAAATTGGGGTAGGGAATGGAAGTCAGGCCAGAGAAGGGAATATAGGAGGGATATTTAATAGTAAAGGCCTTTTTTAAAGTTATGTGGAAACCTATTCTGTAAGCTTCTGAAAAAATATATTCATGTATTAAATCTTAGATATACACATCTATAAAAGGGCAACAGTACCATTGTTTAAACTACAGAGAAACAAGTAAATAATCCAGTGCCAGGAAAGAATTATTTCTTTTGGAACTGTTGCACAATGAGTCTACATAGACACCCAAATATTACAAACTATTGTCAGTGTTCTATCCTGTCCCTCCAGAGCTTGATAATAAGACAATATTACTAAAGTTAACACATACTTAAATCACAGAACATGGAGAAATCATATTGTTACTCACCTGCACATTTTATCACTTCTGGGTAGCTTTTGTAGTGCTAGAAGGTGCATTGAATGCTAACAAAGAAGCAAGCCAAGCATTAATCTTGAACTGTGACCCTTGAGAACATCCTGGCAAGACATGCACATTTGTGCGGTATAAAATAAAAGTCACTGCAATGATCAAGCACATTCTGATTAGATTTAAAGCTCACTCCAGGAGGTAAATCCTACATTTGACACTTACCTGGGTCAAGAACCTGTGGCTTGACAAATCATATACTCTAGGAAAGAATCTACTATCTAGTACTAGTATATCGCTAAATTGACATAGTAGTAAAATTACTGCTAATTACTTATTGTTACACCCATGAATTATCGAGTCTCTTAACCCTTATCAGAGAAGCTTCTTTTTTGTATTTGATAGTGATCAAAATGGAGACTCACAACTGTTTTAGCTGCAAAGAATAAGAGACTGGAGTTTTCCATCTTAAACAGAATATCTAGATCACAGTACTTCCTTAAGAGACTCTGAGATCATTGCAGAAATGGAGGAGAAAAGACTCCAAGAGCTGACAGAAGTAGCGGATGACTACAAGAAAACTGTTTTCTGGACATAGTATGACAGTTGCAAATAAAAACTCACAGCAGTTGTGATAGCATGCTAAGACCTGTAGAATCTCAAAGCAGACAAAGTCCCAGCATGGAGAAGTGATATAGGAACAATCACCTGCTCCTGCAGCTAAGAAATTACTGGCAATTGATAGGTGCAAGGTAAGGGAGAGACAGTTTTCTTTAAGAATATGGACCCTGGTAGCTCACCCACACTTCAGTTGAAGGCCACATACACAAGCATAAGTGGTCCTCACAAACTACTTAAACCCTCACAGAAAATGTTTGGACAATAGTTTGTGCTATGAAGCTGATGTAGGATAGAATTTAAAAAGAAATCTACGTAGGGAGAGGAGTAAAAAAGAATTCACAGAGTAAAATGGTAAGGGAAGCAAAGGAGCTCTGTGAATGCGGGTTTTATCTGAGAATAACACATGAGTCTTGTGAAACATGAGCACAAAAGCCTGCATTTCATTTGGTAGGCGTGGAGGAGCCTTTGCAGGATTTGAACTGCTGAATGCTGTGCTCTCTTGTAACATTTAGAAAGATCATCTCAGCTCTGTGGAGAACAGATTGTAGAGGGTGGGAAAGAAATAGCAAGAAATAACATGGAAATAAAGTTGTAAGAATATTTTTAGAATTTCAGGTAACAAATGTTCATAGATTTATCTAGAAACAATAGATATTCAAAAAAGGAGAGATTATTAAACCAGGAATTCATAAAGGAGACTGTCTTCAGAATCAGTTACCCTGCATCAATGAGGTCCTCAGTAATGTACTAGAGACATGCACCCCAGTGGTTCTGATAGGCAGTCAGATTTGAGGTGAAACGTGATTCAGAGATACTATGGCAGACTGTTTCAAAGAACCATAGATTTATAAATATAAAATTTAATGATAAAATCAGTACGTAAAGTTGATTAATTGGCATGCATGGGGAAAAGTGAAGACAAATATCCTTCAGGTAAGAAAAGCAGTCAGCAGTTTATGCTAATTATTTTGAAGTTGTATGAGTGTGTGCTTCACGGAAAAACAATAGCCTCTGGCTGCACATGTCTATTTAAATCAAATTAAGAGCTCTATTTCCTAGTCACTATAGTCACATTTCAAAGGTCCAAAAGCTACATCAAGATATAGTCAACTACATTGGACAATGTTGATATAAAACATTTTAACCTTCACAAGAAACGATTGGCCAGAGATCATTTGTGCTATACAGTTAACAGGGGCTAGAATGCATGTCTCAGTGGAAAGAGAGCCAGAAACAAAGAATCCACACAGGAAAGTGGAAAGAGAAGCAAATGTACTCTATAAACATGGATTTTATCTGGGAAAAAAATTGAAATCTGTGGAAAATACACTTGAGTCAAGGGCACTGAAAAAATCAGTACTTGCTGTGTTACACGATTCACCACAATATTTTTTTTTCTTTATAGGAAAATACCATAACTGATAAGATAAATATTATGATAGCAAGTTTTGTTCTCCCTCCTCTCCTTTTCTGTGGGTAATTACCAATGTCTGTAATTGACAACAGTTGATCAAATCAAAATAGGAAAACTAATAATGAGCCAGATTCTCCCCCCACATTCCACCCGTTAAAGTCATCAAAAGCTCTGTGCACGCAGGGAGACACATGGTGAGCTAATCTGGCCCACTATTTACACAGCATTTTCAATCTGAGGATCTTGAAATATTGAGCAAATATTCTCTTTTATAAGCCATCCCAAGGGCTAGAGCCATCATTTATACATCTAACTAAATGGGGTTTAAAATTTTGAACTAAAAATCTTATACCACTTAAAATACTAGTACTTTAAAAGTATGTCTCCTATTTATATACATGCAAAGGTCAGAGTTCACAAGATATGAAATTTCTGTCCTATAATTGAATATTTTAATGCTTCAGTCACATTACAAATTTGACCTCAGACAAGAAATTTAATCATTGTTACACATTTTAACCCACATTGAACGACTCACTCACTTCAAAGTATACCCATGGGGCTAGAGGGATGGTTCAGTGGTTATGAGCACTGACTGTTCTTCCAAAGATCCTGAATTGAATTCCCAGCAATGCCAAGGTGGCTCACAATCATCTGTAATGGGATCCAAGGCTGCCTTCTTGGGTGTCTTAGACAGTGACAGTGTACTTACATATATAAAATAAATAAGTCTTTGGAAAGAAAGCATACCCATGTGCAGGAACCAGAGGTACATGATTTATTAATAATCTTAAATTTGTTGAACTTTTCAGATGAACAGTATAAAACTATGTTAACTGAATTTTGTTCTTAATCACAGTAGAGTACACAATTGGTAGGACATTCAAGGATCTTGGTCATCATCTCATTAGCAAATTTGTGGATGACTGGCCCTGCAACTCTGAAGCTGGCCCTGATGGAAATAACAGCAAATTGGGCAGAGAAAGAAGGACAGAAGGATGTATGAGTTCTATCTGGACTAGACAACTTTCCAAAGTAGATGAAGAGATAGTGCTACCAATGTGTCCAGGAGTTCAACAAAATGTATTCACGTCTTGTAAAACCACAAGGGTAGCATCAAGATATGGTTTTGGTCAGGATCTACCCTAAAGAAGGAGAAAACAATAAAAGAGGAAAGGTGACATTGTCCCCAGGTGCTAAAATCATGCACAAAAGCAAAGCTAGGTACCACAATACTACAGAAAGCTAACGTGTTAGTAACAGGGTGCACAGCTCTAATTCTGTTCATGGATTTCAGCCAGGCCTTTCAAGTCCTCTTTTCTGTCATTCCCACTGTGTCTTATTAGTGTTTATATCCACTCATGCCAAGGTCAAGGTAGCATTACCTGTACTGCAGCACATAGCTTGAGGCTGTCTGAACTTGAATCCTGGGGGCATATGGTAATGCAGAAACATTAGGCCACTTTGGTACTGGTTAGGTCTTACTGGTATTTCTTACGTTTCTGTAGAAAACAAGGGGGAGCAGATATTAAAATGGAAGACTGAAAACACACAATATGTCTTTGTTGGTGCTAAAAGTCAGTTCTAATCAAAAGGCAGGTTTGGAAGGTGTTTAAGGTGAAAGTAGGAAGGCTTGACCTAAGGATCAAGGATACATGAGGTCTACTCCTGATTTGCTGGTAACTACCTAAGTACTTGATTTCATCTACAAGATAAGCAGATGAGAATGTCTGTCAGGTAAGTCCAATAACCTTATATAGGTATGTCCATAACTTACACATGGTCAAGGATATCTTTCATGCAGCACAACACAAATTGTAAACTCACTTAAAATGTTAGAATTTTGTGATTTTCTCTGTGTGTAAAGCTTGATGGAGAAGGACTCAAGCATAAACTTTGGCAGACTTGATAAAAAAGATGATGCTTAGAACGTTCCTAATTCATGATAGTCACTAGAATCAGAATATATAATGCTATTAACTGGTCATTCAGTCTAACTCAACCTTATGTTTTTCCACACTGTATGGGTGTAGTAGAATGTGTTGGACAAAACCTTGAGTTTTCCTAGAAACTACTCAGAATCCACCTTGTAGTAGAGGAGGCAGGATATGGGTAGAGTACCATTGTCTCTCCTTCCTCAATGACTGAAGTGCTCCTACCTTAGCTCCTTCAACATAAGCCATATGCATTTTGCTTTTCTATAACATATCTACTTAGAACCAATTTCATTTAATTTAACCACAAAATTGGCAAGAATTATACTGACTTTTAAAGCTTTAAAATGAATGAGGTAGAAATTATCATAGTGCTTTTGAAATCTGATACATGTGATTTTTCAGTAAGTGGTTACCTTGCCTCTTTAAATGTAAAAAATGGTATCCATTTTTAAGGTTCACATGTGATTAAAGGGACAAAATTATTCCTCCTCTTCTCTAAGCATGCACATGAAAACAGATTTAGGTAAGTCATCTAGTTCATCCATTTTTACAGCAATGATAATATTCATTTTGGTCTGTCGCTTGCTCTCTGTCTTAAATCTGGATATTAAGACATATTTGACAGAGCAGAGATTTGACTTTTTATTCTTTACCAGAGAGAACATAATGTGGAAGACACACGTGAAATGAGATGGAGATTAGATTAGACAAGTAGTAAACATTGTTTCACAAGAAATCAGAAAATACTAATGTAACTATAAAAAGCAATCATAAATTCTGGAAATATTAGCAAAAAATAAAATTTGAAGTTCCAACTGCAGTGGATCCTTTAATGTCTACTGCCACAACAGGGGGATGATAATGAGGAAAATGAGGATGATGGACTGTGCACAGGGAAGCCCAGAATCTAGGTTTAAGTGGGCCCTGCCCACTTTTTGTTATTATAGATGAACACCTCTAGTATGACATACATGAGGATGCAAAGGAGTGGGGTGTCATACTGTGTCAACAATTCAGAAGTTGTACATATGGAAAAGCCATTAGTGTAAGCAAGTTAGTAGACTCTGGGGCCTGGAAATACACTAAACCACCTTTCTGGAGTTAACCTGCTCTGTATGACTACAGGAATCTGCATAGGAAGAAATACTAGGTGCTGTATGAGTGACACTAAGCAGGTACCCTTTCTTTCGAGGTTACCCAAGATGCACAGGTTAGTCCCATTGATAGTTGTCAGGATTGAGTGTAGAAGTTACCGTTTCCTTTTAATCTCAACATAATATGGGGTTTAGGGTACAGACATAGCCAGCAGTCTTTACATAGGTCCAAAGATGGAACAGATGTCCTTCAATAGAGAAATGGATACAGAAAATGTGTTACAAATATACAATGAAGTACTAGTGAGCTATTAATAACAATGAACTAATGAAATTATTAGGCAAATGAGTGGTACTAGAAAATATCATCCTGAGTGAGGTAACCCAGTCACAAAAGAACACACATGGTATATACTCACTGATAAGTAAATATTAGCCTAAAAGCACAGAATACCCAAGATACAATTCACAGACCAAATGAAGCTCAAGAAGAAGGAGGACCAAAATGTGGGTGTTTCAGTGCTTCTTAGAAAGGGGAACAAACCAGTCTGTCTGGGTTGGGGTCCAGAGAAGACCTTGGGCACAAGCTCTGCAGCCAGTCCCACAACACCCAGAGGAAGCTCCACTCCCAGGCACTCTGACACATCCAGGATCAGAGGTGAGCAGGAACCAACATCTGTCCCAACACTGGGAGTAACTGGGACTAGAGGGACCAGGCACACAGGAACTCCACCAACTCAGTGACTCAGGTTCTTTCCAGTCTGCCTAGGCTGTGGTCCAGAGCAGACTTTGGGCACAAGCTCTGCAGCCAGTCCCACAACACCCAGAGAAAGCCCCACTCCCAGGTGATTTAACAAGCCCAGGATCACAGGATCCCTGAATCACAGGATCACAGAAACAGCTTGACTCTGAGGAGTTCTGACACAACCAGGATCACAGGAAGGACAGGCTCCAGTCAGATTTAGCAAGGGCAGGAAGCACTAGAGTTAACCAGATGACCGGGGGCAAGCATAAGAAAACAAACAACACAAACCAAGGTCACTTGCCATCATCAGAACCCAATTCTCCCACCATAGCAAGTCCTGGACACACCATCACACCAGAAAAGCAAGATTCAGCTCTAAAATCACTTCTCATGATGATGGTACAGGACCTTAAGAAAGACATAAATAGCACCCTCAAAGAAATACAAGAAAACACAGGTAAACAGCTA
>NW_022196897.1:35489263-35490016 GCF_008632895.1 Mastomys coucha
AAAGAAATCAGGAGCCATAGATGCAAGCATCACTAACAGAATGCAAGAGATAGAAGAGAGAATCTCAGCAGCAGAAGACACCTAAGGAAACATTGACACAACAGTCAAAGAAAATGCAAAAAGCAAAAAGCTCCTAACCCAAAACATCCAGGAAATCCAGGACACAATGAGAAGACCAAACCTAAGGATAATAGGTATAGAAGAGTGTGAAGACTCCCAATGTAATGGGCCAGTAAATATCTTCAACAAAATTATAGAAGAAAACTTCCCTAACCTAAAGAAAGAGATGACCATGATCATACAAGAAGCCTACAGAACTCCAAATAGACTGGACTAGAAAAGAAATTCCTATCATCACATAATAATCAAAACACCAACTGCACTAAACAAAGAAAGAATTTTAAAAGCAGTAAGGGGAAAAGGTCAAGTAACATATAAAGGCAGGCCTATCAGAATTACAGCAGATTTCTCACCAGAGACTATGAAAGCTAGAAGATCCTGGGCAGATGTCATACAGACCCTACAAGAACACAAATGCCAGCCCAGGCTACTATACCCAGCAAAAACTCTCAATTACCATAGGTGGAGAAAAGAAGATATTCCATTTGTATACAATATTAAATTGTATGCAAAATTTACACAATATCTTTCCACAAATCCAGCCTTACAAAGGATAATAGATGGAAAAACATCAACATAAGAAGCAAAACTACACCCTAGAAGAAGCAAGAAGGTAATCTTTCAACAAATCCA
>NW_022196897.1:35490824-35501438 GCF_008632895.1 Mastomys coucha
AAAGATATTGTAGGTATTGAAGGGGGGTCTCTGGGAGGAGTGGTGGTACAAAAGGGAAACAAGAATGTCATTCAATTCTATTTAATTAAAATGTTTTTAAATGTTAACAAATTCAAAAAAAGAAAGGGGAACAAAATAATCAAGGTGGGTGGAGGGTGGGAGGAAGAAAGGAGGGAGAGGGGCAAAGGGGGGACAGGATCAGCTATGGGAGGAGACAGGGATGATATAGAGGGTCAGGAATTTGAACAGAGGTGTGTAGCAATGGGGGATGGGACACTGGGGGTAGCCACCAGCAAATCCCAGATGCCAGGAAAGCAAGAGGCCCTCAGGACCCAAGAGGGATGTGATTAGCTGAATGCCCAAAAAAGGGGAGGGAGAACCTGGAGAGACTATATTCAGAGGCTAGGCAAGGCCCCTGCTTGGGGGATGGGGCCACCTGTGGGCATGGGTCTCTTTCTGCTGCCAATGGCTGAGGCTCTCTGCTTCTGAGGCCTAGAGCTGCATGGCACATTAGTTAAAAGGAGGCAAAGCATAATTGTGAGATATTATAGGAAAGAGAAAAGAAGACTGGTCATGTAGAGAGGAAGAAAGGAGAGGAGGAGAGGAGAAGGGAAGGAGAGAGAGATCGAAAGGAGAGGAAGAAAGCAAGAGAGGAAGAGAGGGCAAGAGAGAACAAAGAGCAAGAGAGGGAGGAAGAAGGCAAGAGAGAGAACAAAGAGCAAGAGAGAGAGGAAGAAGGCAAGAGAGAGGGGAGGGGGTGAACCGCCCCTTATATTGTGTTAGCTGTGGCTATCTGTGGGGCAGGCCATCCCTGGCTGTGGTCAGATGACTCAGGGTAGGGTCCAGCTAGAATGTTGGAAGCTTGGGGCATTGTCTACGTGACAGAGCACACATCTCCTTCGGGGGCAGCTGTGAGAGGTTGTGACTGAAACAATACCCAAGGACTCAGGAGTTATGGCTGAACACCTTCTGTTCCTTGCATGCAGAAATATTGCCAACTGGGTCACCAGGGTTCAGACCTATTACTCGACTGGACCTAGGTTGCCTGAACAGACCACTGCCCTGCAGCCACCCACTCATCTCCAAATTCTTAACCCAAAAGGGCTCCTGTCTAAAGGAAATACAGGGACAAAGTATAGAACAGAGACTAAAGGAAAGGCCATCCAGAGACTTCCCTACCTGGGAATCCTTTCCATATATAGACACCAAACCTAGACAATATTGCAGATGCCAAGAAGTGCTTGCTGACAGAAACCTGTTATAGCTGTCTCCTGAGAGACTCTACCAGAGTCTGACAAATACATATGCAGATGCTTGCAGTAATCCATTGGACTAAGCACAGGGTCCCCAGTGAAGGAGTTAGAAAAAGGACTGAAGGAGCTGAAGGGATTTGCAACCCCATAGGAAGAACAACAATAACAACCAACCAGATCCCCCACCCCACCCGCAAGAGCTCCCAGGGACTAACAACCAACCAAAGTGTACACATGGAGCCTTGTGGACCCATGAGAGAAGGGGAGCTTCTGGAGGGGAAAGCGGGAAAGGGGATAACATTTGAAATGTAAATACATAAAATACTCAATAAACTTTTTTAAAAAAAGGATAGTTAAGGAATGAATGCACTCGTTCTAGCTTCACAAACACTGGTGGTCAGTCGTGGATCTTTACCCCAAATGATTATCAAAAGAATTCCTGGAGAGATTGGAGGTTAGGGGCTCACCACCTTAGGGGATCATATTCCTAGAGTATGAAGATGAGTTAGTTTGGGCCAATGACCCTAGGCGGTGAGTTTTGCTTTTGTTCTTTTGTTTTGTTCTGTCTTTGTTTTCTTGGTAGTAAATTTTTGTATGGGTCTTACATGTAATTTACATGTAATCTGACTGCACAAGTTTTAGTGGTTCTCTAGTAATGATCTCCAGTTCCCTTCCAGGCCCTAACCTTTATAAATATGGGATTTATCACCTGGGATCACAGGTAGGTGGTGATTTTTTTTTTTTCTAATATTGTGAAGAAGTCAGTGTGACCCCAGGAGTACTCAGTTTCACAGTCCTACTGAGCATAATGGTAGTTGCTTAGATCTTGGAAGCTTTTGGGGGTGAGGGCCCCTATCAAGCAGGAAGGCATAGCATTAGGTAAATCCGAGTCCCTTTTGTTAATAGTGGACCACAGCCCCACAGTGGCTTCTTTACAATCTCTCTTTCTGTCTCTGGATGTCATCTTTACAGAAATATCTCTGCAAGGTGGGTTAGGTTTCAGTAAATAGATTGGCTATGAGTTCCCTGGATTTGGTGATTTTAAAATTTTCATACCCAGGGGCTTGATTTACAGAGGCTATGAGCCTTTTTCATGGAGAGGCAAAGACAAAGTAGGACAATCATAGTCGTAAGGCCAGCATCTCTCTTATCATTAGCAGTTAGAGGACCTGGTTTCCATCCACAAATCATTGTCCTCTATACTTTCTTTCAGCTGTGTATGGTGGGCCCATGGGTTGACACCAGTGACCTTCACTGGTATAGGTGTTGTAAGAACCACAGAATTATGAGCCTTTTCGCATTAGCTCCAGGCTCCAGGTCAGGATTCTCTTTACCAACACAAGATCAATGGGCTGGAATTTGTAATCAGGCTCAGACACAGGCAAGGACATGGTTATTCAAATCATCTGATGAAGTCCTTTGGACTCCTTTCAGGGTCTTTAAGGGCCTGAGTGTGCAATGGTTCATAATTTCTGCATTATGAACATCTCTTAGCTTAGGGAGGATGGGAGGCTCCCCCGAATGATTTGAAAAGAGGTCAAACCTTACTGATATGGGGTACACTTGTCCTTTAGGAAGACATGGTAGACAGGTAACCCAATTCTACCAGTCTCAAAAACATATTTAAATTAAATTTTCCTTTAAGACCCTATTCATTCTGGGCAGTGGTGGTGCATGCCTTTAATCCCAGCACTTGGGAGACAAAGACAGGTGGATTTCTGAGTTCAAAGCCAGCCTAGTCTACAGAGTGAGTTCCAGGACAGCCAGGGTTATACAGAGAAACCCCATCTCGAAAAATCAAAAAATAAAAATAAAATTAAAGAAAGAAAGAAAGAAAGAAAGAAAAAGGCCCTATTCATTCTCCTTAACCTGTCCTGAGATTTGTTGTCTATAGGCACAATATAGTTTTTAATTAACATTTAAGAGTTTTATCAGATTTTTGTTGTCTCCATTCAGTTTTGCATGCTCTCTCCCATTCAAAGAAGGTATCTATGAAAACTAACACATAGTTTGTAACTAGACTTTTGCTACTTTGTAGATTATTCTTTCTTTGACCATTATTCACCCATCTCTCACTCTTTCAACATCATAACACTAGATATGAGAGAAAAAGGATAAAGGGGAAAGAGGGACGATGTAATTGTTAGACTACTTCCTGCTGATTAGAAGTTTTGAGTTCCTTGGGACAAGTTTAATCATCTCTATCAGGGTATCTAATTATTTCTTATTGTATCTTCTTTGCACATGACTGCTTAACAAACTTCAACCAAAAGTGACCAATAGTAACCAACCAACAACCCACAACTCACAACAACAACAACCCTGCCTCTCCAGGTCCTAGCATTTATATATACTCTCAGAAATACCTGGAAGTCCAAATATCACAAATCACAGAAAACATTTGTAGCTGGCAAAATCACACCCCAGCCAGAGCACAAAGCAAATCATAGTAAGTTGCCGTAGACAATTTGAAGCAGCTCTACAACCCATAACTGGGATTAAAAAGAAAACATTCCCATAATAGTTCTCTGTTTTTCAAAGAAACCAAAACTCCAAAATTGCCACTGCAATACTTATACCCAAGTACCATTGGCATCATCTTAATAAGGTCTACTTGCCAATGTTCTCCAGGGGTGCTTCTCAGGCATAGATACTCTTGGGGATTTTTTCCCTCTGATTCCTTTGTTCACAAGTGGTATATGTGAACAAAATGTCTTTAACAAGAATGTCTAGTTGAGGGATGTAACATCTGTATGTGAGCAGTGTTGGATGCCCTCACATGGAGTTCGGTGAGCATTTGTCTTTCAAAAGCTGTAGAGAGTATGAGTCTTCTGTCAGGCAAGAACCACTCTCCATTTGTCTCCTGTACAACATTTTTCCTTCTTACTCACTATTTTTTAATGTGTGTAGTCTGGGTACTGGAGAAATCTGCATCTGGACAGAGTTAGCAATATCTGGAAAGTCCTGGCTGGTTCTAGGATTGCCATCTAGACAGACAAATATGCTGTCCTACTTCGTTGGGCTTCCAGGGAATGCTCTTTTTGATGCCCTATGCATAGTGAACATTGGCTACCTCTTCTGGTCAGGGCAAGTATCTAGAACCAAGATATTTATTTGACCAAGGTAAGAAGTCCCCTTTCTTGAGAGAAGGCCCTTAGGTCATGAACTCTGGAAAATGCATACCAATTCAGGTCAATCTTTTGCTTTGTTTTTCTTTAACAAATCCCAGTTATTATAAACCTTTTAAGCGATCTCTAATAAATGGGAACTTTTTATACCCTCAAATTCTTTTAACTTTTGAACTTTTCTTTTGGTTTTGTTTTGTTTTTAATATCTGAAATTGACTGCATAACAAAAGCAATCCTGGCAGTTTGCTGTATTTTTGGCACACCTTGGTTTATGGGGGTAAGCCTCACAGAGTCCCTGCAGGACTCCATCAGGTGACTACTGGGGCTCTTGTAGAACCTCACTCACCTCAAATTGTTGGCTTCAACTTATTGTTTTTCTTTTGTTTTATTTTGTTTTGATTTTTGTTTTTGTTTAATTCATTTTGTTTGGTTGGTTGGTTTTAGAAGTTCTCTTTAATCCTCCCAAAAGAACCTGATAAAAATTATCTAGAGCCTCCTTACCTTGGTCAGGGTTAGGGTCCCAGTCAGGTTTGGCAGAAGGGAAAATCCACTCTATTCATTCACTATTGTCTTCAAGTAATTCTCTGCCTGGCCCAAGAGCAGCTTTTTTACTCTCAATCCAAATCTTGTCCTGGCAGTGTATGGCCAAGAATTGTTGGCGGTCATCCCAGGTTGGCTGATGTTGGGAAAAGGTAAAGGAACTTTTCTTACGAACTGCCATTTTGACTTCAGACTCCATTTCACCTATAGGGTAAAACAAAGATCAAGTTCCTCGCCCCTGGGGGAACTGGGGACTTTGTAGAAGCTGACCAACTCCCTCTCTAAGCAACAGGAGTTAACCCAAAACATAATGCCTGTTCCTAACAACAGAAAGAACAAATGAATTTGATTGGCTAGGCAAAAACACTTATATTCAATGTCATTTGAATTGCCACAGAACCTTGGGCAAATCCCTAATCCCCGAGTTTTAATTGGTAAAAATTATAACTATATCTTGGCTCAGATGCTTGCAGGTTTTATGCTTATAAATCCTGCTACATTCACTACTAGGAACTGCCAGAAGAAATAAGGCTCCCAAGTTCTTGTCTGGTGGCTCTGATTGATCAGAGACTCTGCTTATGTGGTTGGAATAATAAAATATTTTGCTATCGCATGAGTCCACTGGTGTATTATCTCCCCATCCTCATGTTGCACAATGGACATGATGTTACATGGGTAGATATAAAAGACAGTTTCCAGGGGAGAGAGCCTGAAACATTTTTAGAGAATGGCAGGTTCTGAGTTTTTCAATTATACAGATCATTGGTTGAAAAGACAACATAAACCATGAAAAAGGTTGGGGGTTGGGAGGAAAACCTTTGAGTTTTGAGCCCTCTAAAGGTGTCTCCTTCCGAAAGAGGACAAGGGCTGTCTCTGCTCCAGGAAAATTCTTCCCAGAGCTCCCATAAGTCAGAGTCGTTCTGCATGCTTTTTAAGAGATGAGACATGAGGTTGAAGGGTCTATCCTTCTGACAGCATGGCTCAGGGAACCATTTCTCCTTCTCTGGCATAGTCCAGTCATGCTGGGGGCATACAGAAGGAAAACATCTGTGTTTTCTTGGCCAAGAGAACAGGAAGAAGTTTGGGTTTCTCTGGGTGACCTGTCTAAACAGAGACTAGGGGCCCCACAAGAGGTCATATTTCTTTAGTCAGGGGGGTGGGTCTTACAGCAGAGATCAGACTGGTAAATAAGGAAAAACTGGTTGTGGCCTCCAGGATCTTCAATCTGCATGTTCCAGGTAGCCTGAGTCAGGTTCAGAGATCCTTCACAGAGCCACCCACTCCAGAAGAGGGCCAATCATTTTCATAGGTCTGAGGTTCTCTGGGAAAGAAACAGACACCATATTCATCCTCACCCACAGAATTCTCCTTGAACTGTTCTAACATACATTTCAACTTCTTGGGATTGTTCCTCCAACCAATGGAAGTGACAGGAACACACAGACAGGCAAGCAGGAAGGACAACTGGAGGTGCCAACCACAGAAACTTAAACAAGGAGGTTATCTGACATCTCATGCAAATCCTAAACACCAGAATTAGAGCTTCATCCACCCTTTCCTAAGTATTTTATTTAGAAGGTACCATAAGCAGATTTTCCTCTGGAGAAACTAGATTTAGGCAACTTTCTATAGTTTCTTATTTTTGGATGAAGGCATCAGAAGCCTCTAGGGCAGCAGGACTAGAGGTTGGAAAAGGTTGTGAGGCCCTAAAAAATCTCAGGCTATGCATCTCTAAGGTACTGTTCATTTTCTATGCTATCATCCCAGAGGGGATCTGAGACTATTAGTGCCCCAGCTTCACAATCTATGAGGAACTAGCTGGGGACTCAAAAGTTGAGGTCAGCCCACCAGAGACCATGATAAGGACACTCTTAGAGCCAAAAAGTAAGTCTTTATTGCCAACCAGAGGCTGCATAGGGGAACATGTCCAAATAATATAACCCAAAGCCCTACAGCTTTTTGCCTTTTAAACACACACACACACACACACACACACACACACTATATTCTTGTTGTCATACTCCAGTTATCAAGAATCAGAACTACAGAAACCAAAAAACAAAATTATAGTACATTTATGGACATTTTGTTCATGGACTTTCCTGTAACTATGACCTAAGTCTTTCTTTCTGTTTTGGAAGATGATAGAGGTCTATGTGTTGGTTTTTAAAGTTAGCATGGTATCTCAGTAAATAAAGTTAGTCATGGTAGGTCTGGGAGTCTGTTCTAGAAGGAGTCCTAGAGATTCTATGGAAGCACTTTATGGGTTTCCAAAAGACAAAGGCATTTGCCACTTTGAACTATAGATTTTAGATGTATTTCTGATTTTTACTTTATAGTGGCATAGTGGTATAGTGGCATCCATATTGCAAAATATGCATGATATCAAAAATCAGTACACATTGCACATTTTGCATAATCATCAGATTTATTGCATTGAATGCACTTTTTGGACCTTTCATCTATAGATAAGGTCTGACTAATATGCCCTAGAGTAGAGATTGTTCTACCAACCTTGGCTTATACACAGTAGTTCATATAGCTACTGTGTGGCAGAGCCAGTAGTAAAGCTAAATTTGCTAAATCAGAGCTGGACTTTTAACTATGTGGTAGTGTTTATAAAAAAATGTAGTTTCAGTTGATGTGGTATTCATCTTTTTGATGGATAGATCCTGAAACACTGTTCGTATCTTCCTTCTCAGGATTTATATCACTTAGATACATAATACCTGTGCTGCTATCACCAAAAAGAAAAGAGAATGATCTCCAATAAGTATCTGTTTGGTGTAGAGACAAATAAATAATTCAAAGCAAAATGAACTGCCCCGCTTCATCCTGAACCCTGGGTTACATATTAGAAGATGTATAACTATCCACACCTTGAAATATTTAAAAAATAGACACCTTCAAACAAAAGTAACAAAGTACACTTTTTATAGGCAAATCTAACACTCATTGCCAATTGCAACCAGCTTCACTCATCAGAACAGAGGTAGAAAAAGGTTTTAAGTCCCACTGCCTCAGAAACAAATGTTATTTTTCATACTTCTTGAAAAATTTTAAGCAATCTTAAAATCTCAGGTAAAAAAAATAATTCATGCATTGGTATTTTAAATGAGAGTAAGAAATAATATCTGTTCGTACCAAGTGTCAAGACTGTGATTTTCCAATAGTTTGCATTCCTCAAACTAAAATGCTATCTACATCTCACTGCTGGTGGATGGAAAGATTGTGAAAGAAAATTGGGCATAATCCATCAAAATCACACCCTCTGCCAACTTTAACTACTCACTCACTGCAGCACAGGAACTAGGTAAAAATTTATGGGAAAATGTTTAAATCAGAACTGACTGCTGCTGATGGATGACTCCCAGAGGAATTAACTCTTTCCCCCTTTGATTTAAGTCCCCACACAGCATTGGGCATTTGTAGTCATCCTTCTGTAGCAGACCAAAGCAAAGGTTAATGTCTTTTAGTAACTAAAGTACCTAGGCATGGAAGAAGATACTATTTTGAGTCTTCCCTAAAAACTAGGGGAAATATCACATGATGGCTCCAGGAAAGTCAAACCAGATAAGGCACTAGCACTGGGGTTGGAGTTTGCTTCCATTCTGATTTTAAAGCTCCTCTGGGAGGGGACAAATGGCTTAACAGTACTAGACCTGCCTTTAGGGAATATTGTATTACATCTCAGAAGTTTATACAGTGTACTTTGATCATAATCAACCCCTATTCTTCTCCCAACCTCTCCCAAAACTTATGTGACCTCTTCACCCCTCCCTAACTTCCAAAATTCATGTTTTCTTCTTTTTTCTCTTTCTCTCAAAATAACTCACCAAGTGTAATTTGTGCTGATAACATACTTCTTAGACTGGAGAATGATATACCTACCAGGGGATATTCCCAATTGATAAAGCAATTAATCAACAAATAAATAAATTTCTATCTGCCACCTCAAAAACCATCAACTGTGTATAAGCCCCCTTCCCTCCATGCTAGAATGTTGACAGCATGACGATGTGCAGGCATCACATATTAGGACATAAAGGAAGTCTCAAGAAGTATAGGAAAATAACAAAAACATCGTATGCTCTATCTGATCACAATAGAATAAAGCTATAAGTCAGCAGGAGGAGAAACTATAGAAAATGCACAATTGTGATTAAGCAATAACTATTGAATGGTTCCTAGATTACCATAGAGATGAAGAAGGAAACATTTCTAGAACTAAATGAGAATCAAAACACAACAGATCCAGATCTATGGGGCACAATGAAGATAGTCCTAAGAGGACCATTTATAGTTTAGAGCAATTACATTAAAAGCCCAGAAACATCTAACCACTACACATAGCCAGATCCGACTCATCCTTCTCTAAAGTTTAGCCCATTGAGTCTGCCTGATCGTCTTTTCTACTTACCCTCTCTAACCCACCAGATCTAGCCTATGTTCCAAATCTATTGCCATGGCCGAGTTTAGCCATGTGCATTGCAACCAACTTATAAGTTCCTACCAGGGCATACCCTACCTGTACCTCCCAACCTAGATCCCCTTCATGTACCACATCCAACCTTTCCACCCAGACATATCTACCCCTATACTCCAGGTTTAGACCAAGTGCATATCAAACTCTCTCTGTACATCTGACTTTATTTCACATAAACTACTTATAACTTTCAAGCTAAACCCATTGTCATATTCTCTCTTCTGCCCTGCCTGCTCCTTTCACAGGAAATACAGAAATAAAAAAAGAAATCCAAGTACCAAAATCTCATCACACACACACACACACACACACACACACACACACACATACAGACACACAAACAAGCAATATGAATGATCAAGCCAATATCTCCTTTATAAAACTTATCATTCCTGAAAAATAATTGCCAATGAGAATTGTCTAGATGAAATCCAAGAGACAGAATTTGAAGGAGTAGACAAATCATAAACTTCATCTAAAACTTCAAGAAGTTTAAATACATCAGAAAGAAACAGATCAATGAAAGTAAGGAGGAAGAGATTAAGGAAAATAAATGCCTGAGTGATACCCAAGAAAATGAAAACATAGGCTGGAAATAAATGACAAAGACAAGCCAAGACTTGAAAACAATAATGCAATAAAGAGATAAAAGGCTCAAGCTGAAATAAAGATGTAATTTAAATAACTAAATTTAAATAAGCTAAATAATTCAATTAGAAAACTCAAAGGAAGGCCAGATTTAGAATGAGCAAAGCAGAAGATAGAATATTAGGACTAGATATTAAGTAAAATATCTAGACCAAACAAATGAGGAATATGAAAAAAAGAAAGAAACAAACAAAAGAATCACACAAGGAACAAACAGGAAATGTGGGACACCATGAAAAGTTCAAAACTTCCAAAGATCAGCATAGATGAGGGAGAAGAATCCCAATTTAGGGGAATAGACCAATCTTTAACAAGATTGTAGGGAAATTTCTCGGAACTAAGAAAAAATACATCCATATAGATACAAGAAGTATATAATAATAAAGATGAGAAAGAAAAATTTCATTAAATGTCCCTCTTAAAACACTAAGTATACAGAACAAAGAATGTATAATTGAAAGCAGAGGGGGAGGAGGAAGGAAGGAAGAGAGGGAGGAAGAGAGAAGAGAAGAGAAGAGAAGAGAAGAGAAGAGAAGAGAAGAGAAGAGAAGAGAAGAGA